>NW_026562481.1:842500-920000 GCF_027474105.1 Poeciliopsis prolifica | reverse complement strand
ATACTAGTTGAAAAAAATCTTCCTTGTTTCTATGAGTATTTTCACAGTTTAGTTTTGGTGATGAGCTCCAATTCTCTGGGTCTAGAAGGCCTCCCTGCCATCACCCTAATGTTTACCTCATCTTTATCGAATAAACAACTTCTTTAAAACTAAATCTGTCAAGGGCTTCACTAGTTTGATTTAATTTTCTGAGACTTTAATTCAGCATAAATAAATAGTCAGAGGATCCTGGGGGTTGAAATCTTTCTCTGACTCCAAAAGTCAGAGATTCAGAAATATCAAATAAATTTAAGTTTGAGGAAATAATGATAAAACAAATTAACTTTAGGAACAACAACAAAAAGATCAATGAATCTTATTGTTAAATGGATTACTATTGAAGCTTTGGTGGGAAAATATCTGCAGCTTTTTAAATATAAAGAAATTAGAAAACTGAAATATTTGTGAAACCTTGTAAAATATGTGATTTGGTGATTGTTATAACTATTTTTGTACTTTATGATTAGTAGTTTGTCAGGTATTCATTGATCTCCTCGTTTCTTTTGGATCATCTGACAAAACAAATCATGATTCTGAAAAACCTGCTGGGTCCAAATAGCCTGAATGCAAAGACGTGCTGCTGCATTTACTTTTTCCTGGTTCTTTTACTTGGTGATTAGACAGATTCAGGCAGAAATAATTTTTACAGTTTGACTAATTTTATTTATGCAATAATAATATGAAAAAATATGACAATAGTACCAGGTATGTAGTTACTCCTTTAATCATTACTAAGAGGGAACAAAGAATTCAAAAGTACCTTTTTGTCTGTATTTACTTGTGAATATAAAATACAAAATTAATAAGCAAACATTCTGAGTATACATTTGTTTATGTAAAATATGCATAAAAAAAAGTACAAACATTTTTTATTTAAACGAAATGGATCTACGTAAAATATAAAAATGATAAATGGACTGCACTTGTATAGCGCTACATCAAGTTCACACTACATTCAGTTTTCAAACATTTACACATTCAGATGCTAATCATGTCAGGAGCTATACAGATGCTGTATCACTTAATGCAGTTGTTTTTGTAAAAAATAAAATAAAATAAAGCATGTCTGCACTTCTAATACAAGCTACACTGCTTTTTTTCTGTATTTCTGACCTGCTAGTGCAACAGTTAAACTGACGATCTGCTGTCGTCCGTTTGCTCAACGTTTTCCATCCTGCAGCAGCAGAGACAAATCAGCAGCTTCTCTACGAGTCCTTCACACATCGCCACAAACAACAGCAGGTCGAAGAAATAACCGAGCAGAAACAGGGTCAAATAAATGTCTGGTGGTTGGTCACGATCGAAACCAAAAAAAAAATAATAACTATTGGTAAGAATGACACGGCATAATGAATGAGCAACACAACAAAAATTCCTACAGTTCGCCATTTTTTTTCAGCTGGCACTGACATGTTGAAACAGACATATCTGAGGCTCACAACTAAGCAGATAAGAAACACAGGAGCAGGCAGGATGGCAAAAGTTAGGTAGGTTGATTCCTGTCTCAGTGACATAAAAAGAGGGACAAACACCATACAAAAGACCCAAACCAAAACACTGACTATCACAGAACCTTTAGTCTGCGTGATGCAGCTTGATGAGGAGGAGGAGATGGAACAAGACCTGCAACAAAAGAATGAAAAACATGTAAAAATAATCATGTAACCTGGACAATATAAAGAGTTCAAGTATCCTTTAGCTATTTGAAGATATGTATATGTACCTCTCCAGAGCAATAATCATCCTGAAGCAAAGACTGGCCAGAGCACAGCCAGCAGAGATGATGAAATAAGCAAAATATCTCCAATAATACGATACATTTGGAGGCATGCCAATCTGAATGATGAGCTGAATTAGATTAGAAAAGAGAAGATTCATGTAGGAGACAGGAACACCATCCAATCTCACCTGAAAACACAATGACAAAACACATAAACATTCTTTTAAATATGTTATATATTAAACTCAATAAAGTGTCCAATTTAACTTTAACCCTAATAAAATGTTTTTACTTACGAGACAGCACAAGGTGATGAGCAGGAACGTGAAGGGAAGACAGACACGGATGTTGATCCAAATGATCACAGTAAGATACACAGCTGGGTCCATTTCTTGGGTTCAAAGGTGATAATTATTCACTTTTGAAAACACCTTGTTAGACAGAAATGAGAATTTTCATTACAAAGCATTCTGTGTCAAACAGGTTCATGTAAATGTTATTTAATATTATTTATTCCATCATCTATTCTTACTGTAGTCAGTGTTGCACTTCAAAAATTCATTACAGGATATACATTTTGAAATATTTGATTTTAAAATAAATTGACTCCAGAAATAATGAACTGACTGAATTAGACATTTTTTCAACAAATACGTAGATTTTGGAGAAAGTTTACTCACGACTGCGAGCCTGAGAATATCTTTGAACTCAACATTCCAGTTGCAGAAATAATCATTTCATATTGCAATGAAACCACAGTTAACCACACACACACACACACACACACACACACACACACACACACACACACACACACACACACACACCACACCACACACACACACACACACACACACACACATACACACACACCCCTCCCCCATTTTTCTCAGTCCGTCAAACGTATCACACAAGCAATCAAACATATATTCTTAAAAATGTGTTCAGTTTGTGTATCAGTGTGATAAGTGATACAAACTTCATGAAACTATCGCAGTGCTACACACACACACACACACACACTACCCCACCCACCACACACACACACACACACACTGATGTGAAAGTACTGCTACTTCTATTGGTCTCCTCAGTTTAGGCTTTTTGGGGGTTTTTGGAGTTTGTAGAACAAAACTAAAAACTGATATGTACCACAAATAGAAATAATCCTGGTAATTCTGATTTAGCTGGTGAGAAACAGAAAATGTGAGAAAATAACATTTTATTCTGTCTTTTTATTCTGTGTATGTAAACTTCTGGATTATTGCAAGTGATACAGTAACTTCATGTGAACTTGCATCATCCCATTTTAAATTTTATTTCAGAAAATTATTTCAATACATTTATCACAAGTTCCAGTCATGACCCCATGACCTTTGCTGCATGTTTTCCCCTGTCTGACAACTGCTAAATAAAGACCAAAGATCTAAAAACAAAACAAAAATACAAGCTTACTAAATAATTATCACACCACTGAGCAAAAGAAATAATGAGGAAAGTATTATAAAGCACATGTCATAGCAGATATGATAGACAGTTTATAGGTTTATGCAGATCAGCATATTTTATAAAACAGCTACATTTAATATTTTTGTACAAAATAAACCACCAAACACATTTTTGTTTTTACAGACTTAACATTTCTTAACTTTCAAACCCACCAATATGATGATCAAGCTTATTCTGTTGTTACTGGGAGAATCATGATGCAGTAAATCACCAGCAGCAGAAATAAATTGAATCTGAGAAAACAACCGTTACTGTGCAGGAGTCTCCACCTTGAAACGTATGTAAATTTCTTTGTTAAATTTTATTCCCTCAATAGAACTAAAGAAAGGCTTATTATTACAGTTGAACAATGAGGACAATTTACTAAGTCTTAGCAATAAATTTGAAAACATTTTACAAAGGGGAGTATAATTCAATAATGACAAACAACAAATAAAATATGACATTTTTTATTAAATAATTATTCCATCAAAAAGCAGAATTGTTCAGATGTGTTCACAGATGCATCAGGTTATGGAAAACATGCAGTTGTAAAAATCTTCCAGTAGAGGGCGCTCTAAGCTCACAGTTTTTATTTTATTTTAAGTTCTGTCAAATGCTGCGTAAGAATCTAATTGCGTCCAAAGCCTCTGTTACATTCATAACTCTCTATTAAATGTCTTTATGAATTGTACAAAAGCACATGTTTGAGTGAAAAAAAAAAAGTTTTCTTCAGACATTCACTTTTTACAGTGACACCATTAATAACATCATGAATGACATGCTAAAGCTGTTAGCAATATGTTGACAGAGCATGTCTCTGATCATCTGGAGGAAATAAATGTTCATCTGATTGTAACACATTTAACATTTATCAAAGGAATCATGAGAATCACATGGAGATCATATAGATGAACTGGTCTGATTTAAAGTTTTAAGGTTATTTTCTGATCCAATATTCCCAGCATCTAGTTCCTTATTACAATAAACATCCAACAGAAGCAACTCTGACAGAAATATTAGCCATGAAAAGTCATAAATGATTACATGTCTTCAGGCTAGCAAGTAAGAAGTACTAGTACTACTGAGTTATAGTTTAGTCAGTTGCATTTGCTGGTGAACCAGGAGAAGCAGATTTACATCAGTAGCTGTTGGACATTTTCACATGTTGTCATATTTGCTGCATTGGCGATAAATCAAAACGTACAACTCAAAAGAAATAAATAAAACCACAAACTTTTTTGTGTTTTATTTTATTGTTTGTCATTTAAACATTAAATGACAGAAAACAAAGACTTCTGGCTACTGTATGGTGCTGTAGAAGACTTTTAAAGTTCTGGTTTTTAGTGGTTTATCTTTTTAAATGCTGCCTCCTAACATGCTTTCAATCTCTGAATGTGTTCATCATCATTCCCTCTCATAAATCTCCTCTACTCCTTTATCTGCAGTGTCTTTCATGCTGCAGCAGCACAGATGTCCCAACAGCTTATCAATGGGACCTTTACACATGAAAACAAACAGAACCAGGTCCACAAACGGATTCAGTAAGAAAGTATGAACTATCACTTTGAAGTCAGACAGATAGAATAAAAATCTGGTGACTAAAACAGACCAAACGTCTGTGGAGACGATCATCTCAGTGTAACTGACCACTAAGAAAACCAAAACCCCCACAACTCTGCGTTTCTCCTCTGGGGACACGGAGGTGGCAGCAGGAAGTGATCTGATGCTCCGAGCGAGACAGAAAACCATGACGGGGACCGAGACGATGACCAGAGCAAAAACTACAAAAACAAAGATGGGTAAAACATATTCACTGGCCCTCAGAAACGGAACAAATGTTAAACAAACGCTCCACATCATAAAGCAAATCAATGCAGAACTTATAGGTTGTCTGATGCACCGCCGCTTTGGAGGGACAATTACAAAATACCTGCAACAGGAGACAGAGAGACATTTATATCACTACACAGAAACTGTCCCTGCTTCAAAACCCAGAGGAGCCACTGATACCTCTCCAGAGTGATGCAGACCCGGAAGCCCAGACTGGCCATCACGCTGCAGTAATACACGGCCACACACAAGACGGGATCTCTCGTTCATCCTTTTGTGCCAACCAGACGATCATGGAGCCGAACTGGATCAGATTGGAGACCAGAAGGTTCATGTACTTGATGACAGGAATGTTTTCCAGTCGTACCTGCAGGAAAAACAGTCTTATAAATATTATATCCCAATCATATATGATATTACTACAATTATAGAGAAGGTCTGTGATGCTGTGGGCCAGTTTCTAAAGTGTTTCAAAATTCTTCAAAACATTTTAGAGTTCATGGAATAATAAACTCTTTGATATAACAGGTTAATTTAGAGAGTGTGTAGACACAGAGAAACACAAAACTGAGCTTAATATGAATGTTGATATCTACCATGCAGCACAACCCGATGACCAGAACTGTGACAGGAAGGCAAACCCGAACGTTGAGCCACATGAGCAGATAAACAACATCAGCATGATCCATCTGCTGTGTTGGTTTCTGAGATCAGAACATGTTGCATCAAAGATAAATGAACAGAAAGGATAAAAACAAGTCGTTTCTCACAGACATAAATCCAGATAGTTAAAAATAAGTTACAGATGTTGTTTGTGAACTGAAACTGGAAATGAAATAAGTGGAAAATGAACAAATTTTAGGACGAGATCTGATATAAAAAGTGAAATAATAAAGAGTGTAACATAATTCATATTCCACTAGTTCCAAATGAGACTCTTCCAGATTCTTAATGTACATGAATAATAAAACTTCTTTGAGTTCAAATGAATTAATCATAGTAATAAAAAATATTAAATGCTTCAGCAATACAAATAGATAAAATAAAAGTTCTTCATTGAAATTGGTGCTTCATGTTGTAAGAATGAATAAATCAAATGTTTCTATTCATGTTGATGGTTGTATTTAGAGAATAATTTGTTTCAGTTTAGTTTTTAGTATAATTTGATAGATGGATATGGGGGCAAACAGGCAGGCTGAGTGAAGGAGACCAACAACATGAAGGGAGCTGTGGAGGAAGTATTCAAATTTATAATAATGTAAAAATAAGAATAAAAAGTGAGGAAAAAGTAATTGCATGTCAAGAAATGAACCAAAAATGTTAAATCTCAGCTGTAACAAAATAAATATTCAAAATATAAACAAACTAAAACCAGAACACAAACACTGTAGGATTGTGGCTTTTAAATTCCGTGTGAATTTAACTGGCTTAACATGTTCAAGATACATTTTACACTCAAATTTTCTTAAAAATAGGTTCAAATGAATCTTATTTATCATTTTGTGTTACAGTCTGCAGAAAATGTCTCATTTTGTTTCTGACTTACAAATCATCACTTAAAACAATCACTGACCCGATCAACCGGACATTTCCCCAGCAGTCAGTTCCTACCTTCCCACAGACGTCTTCCTGCTTTGTCCTCCAGGCACTAAATCTTGAGTTTTGCTGATTCTTTTATTTATTTTATTGCCTAAAGTTGATGAGGTAATGAACGGCGCCAGCCTAACTGGACACAACATACATGTCAAACTCAGTTTCAAGCAGTTTTCTGCACCAAAAGGTTTTTGCCTCTATAGTTCATTATCAGTGTGGTGAGACGTGTGGCAGGAAGTTGTTTTTGACAGGCAGCATAAAACATTGAGCAGAAATAAATTGAACAAAATGCATATATTTTAAAATTCAGAATGTTATTTAATGCATACATTAACATTTCATTAATAAAAACAACATTCATTCATATATTTTCACTTGTTTGAGGAAATATATTTGTGACAGTACGGAGGTTCAGGTTCCCATTGCTGAGCAAAAACAGCCTCGAATGTTTCTCTACTTCTGTGGTTTCTTCTTATCATTTCTTCTTATCAATCGATCTGCAGCTCAACTGCAATGCTTTTGCTTTCCAAGCAGCATGGCTGTGTTTGACTGGAGCATTAACTTAAATGCTAACTGCAATAAATAAAAACAGTGGTCAACTGTTGAAGACGTAGTGAACAGTTTAGCATCCAGATAGATGAGTTTTTTAATGTGACTTCAAAACATTTTCCTTTACTTTGATTATGTTTCTGCAAAATCTGATATTAATAAGCACATAATATTTTACTAAATCCCATGTTTAGTCAACATTGGGTTGACTAAATCCTTAAAGTTTTACTTTCACCTGCCAAGAATATCCTCGCTCTGGCTACACATTCACTAAAATTCAGACTTTGATCAGCTAAAAAACCTTCAGCAACTCAGAATGTTCTTTCAGAATCCCCTTTAAGTAGATACACAGCATTTGTTAATACCTTACTTAATGATTCACTATATCAGTGTGAGTACTACTTCCATTATTATTTACTTTTTCTCTGTTCAAGTCCTGAACAGACAGCCAGATATATAATGGAAAATTTAAGACAGTTAATCAACAACGAGGATATGATCAAAACAGGAACCCAAAGCGTTAACAGGATCATAATAAGGACCTGGAAAGACTGAAGAGACTTAAGACTTCCTGGATTTCCACTGTCGCTCCTCCTGCTGCCCCACCCTCCTACCTGTCCGGCCTCCATCACAGGTAAAGCTCCGCCTCGTACTCAGACGCAGGTCCAATGTATCACAGTTTGTTGTCCAGATGTCCGTCTTCAACTCTTAGGAGCTTTGAACAAGCTGTAAGTTTGCTTTGTTTCCTACATAAACTTTGTCTTTAGGAATGTTTCTATTAGTTTCCTCGCTCTGAAGTTTGAATGCTAATCTAAAGGATTGTTAAATTATTAACAGAAATCAAGCAACACTATGAACATCTGATAATTGTGAAATTTAGATAAGAAGAACTTAAAGTTTCATGGCTTTAGCTGATTCGTCTAAAATCTAAACCTGAGGTTCTTAAACAGACGAATGTCCCTGATTTTGAGTTAAAACCACATTTTGACCTCCAACCAAAGATCTTGGACTCTATGAGAAAACATATGTTTTAAAGGCTCTGCACTAAACGAACAAAGATCTAATTGAAAACTGAACCGTATCTTAAGATGTAATGCAGATATTTAAATATTGTGGGTCATCTTAACTTGTTTCTGTCCCTTTAAGAATAAAGGTCCAGTTGATACATGTGGAGAGAGCTTGAAGCAGAACTTGTGATGTTTTTCTCTCATATTTCTCCTTGCTGTTGTTTATGGCAGCTGCTGTTCAGAGAGCAGATTTGAATAACAGCTGAAGGCGAATTAAATCAGGCTAGATACAGAAAAGCTTTAAACTTCCTCAGGTGCAACATTTTAGATTCAAAGAACAGATATTTCCAGATGCAGTTGAGGCAGGTGATAGTCACACTGAGTTTCATACATCCACCAGTAAAACCATTATTATTTTGAACAGTTACACCTAATTATTGATTTCTTCCAAAGTGATCAGTTTGTTGTTCCAGTGTCGACCCATGAAGGGAGAATATTGAATTAGGATTTTTTTTTTCTAAATGAAGTTTGAGGAGATGAAAAAATAAAAAAATAAAACCATTTTGTTTTCCTTAAATTAATATTTAAGGCAAAAGAAGGGATTGACATGAAAAAATGGTTAGGGCAGGGATGCCCAAAGTTGGTCCTGCTTGTTTTAGTTCTCTCCTGGTGGGAGGAACAACCTTCTCTAATGATCCAGGTGTGTTAAACCAAGAACAGGATGCCGGCCCTCGAGGACCCACTTTGGGCACCCCTGTGTTCGGGCCTTCAGACTAAACTAACCAATCAGATCTAGTGAGAGCTGTTTGAAGTAGAGGCAGAGATTTGCTTTCAGATCTGTTCTCCACTTCAACATGTTCAGGTCTTCCTTCAAACACAACTCTGAGAAACTCTTCATTCAAAGTGTTTCACTGCAGCTTCACCTCCAACTGATGAACCGAGGAGTCTGTGCATGTGTCAACAGGAAGTCATTCACTTGGATTGATGCTGAGAGAACGTGATGCTCTGGACTCACTGAATGTTAAAATAGTGAACAGAACCATCAATCAGTTAATGTTTTCATCCACATCCGCTCTTATCATCTGATGCCACTTTATTTTTTTGGACTTTGGACTTAAAGTTGCTGTCGCCTCAGAACCTCGTTCAATAAAATCCAACATTTACTGCTCTTCCTTTCTGATCCAATCAGAATATTGTGAACTTTGATCTTTTATTACCTTCTAAAGTTGTTTTGTTAGATAAGATGGATAAAAAACCACCCAAAGGTGACAGAAATTCTACCAGAACTCAGTGTTTAAAACACTCTTTGACGATAAAAAAAAAACAATGTAACCCACTTTTAAACAAAAAAACAAATAGATTAAAACATTAAGATAAAGCAACTATGCCGTCCTTGTTTAATACGTTTAGGGATGAGGGATTTTTTGTAAATGATTTTCCTGGCTCTGGGAGCTTTATTACATCTCCCAGAGAGAAAAAGCTGGAAAAACACTGAAGGGAATGTGACTGGTCATCCGAGTGACTGCCTGGTTAATGACATGGGATAGTTTTGTTTTTGTTTCGTTTTAATGAAACTGTGCCAGGTGGAGATATTAAATATGAGAATTACCTAAGAAATCTGTTATTGTACCACTGCCTGTAAAACACAGCTTCTCAATTTTGATAACATTTAGGATGACAGAATGAGAAAAATGTGTGAAAACCTGAGTTCCTCTGCCTGATTGATCTGATGGTCTGTGCTCAATAAAAACACAACCAAGACGAGAACGCAAAGCTGTGTAAAAAAGCCGTGATGAGTCAGAGACTGTCGACATGGTTGTTCACCCCTTTCAGCAGGGATAAGTTTAAGAGCTGGTTACAGTCTTTGATAGGAAAGTCAAGAGAAACTAAGATTTTTTAACACATATGTGAAGGATGATTAGAGGTGATGTGCAGATAATTTGTGTTTCCTCTTCAGGTGAAGGTACAAAGTGTGTGTGAACTGATGTGGAAGTGAAATCAGCAGCATGGTTCAGTGTGAGGACAGAAAGGAGGGAGACCCTCCCTCTAAAACCTCTCTGTGTGGGGAAGATGAGAGCCAGAGCAAAGGTCAGAGGTGAGGTCACCATTTCTAAGAGTCCACAGCCCTTTTCACACAGCATTCACACAATAAATGTGAAGTTTGTCACTACCAGAGCAGCTTTAGTGTTAGTATGCATTGTCATTAAATTAAACTGTCAGCCATCCCAATATAATTTAATAAGTTATCATGGTTACAATTGAAAAAATGTCACTGACCAGGAAGAAATAACAATGTCTGGGCCCAGCAGCGTATCAGCTTTGATTTCACCACAGTAGGTTCCAAACACAGCACCAACATTAGATGAAGCTCCAGCTGTTCCTCAGTAAACAGTGATAATGATTGTTCTCCATAGAAGAGCTCAACACTGACATCATCAAATTGTTACAGTCATGAATCTGGATCTGGACTGGAACCACAGCTGAGCTATCTGTCCATGGAGAGTAACAGACTGGAGGAAGATTCATCCAGTTCTAAAGAAAGATGTTCATCCATGTCCTCTTATAACCTGGATGATATATGAGAGGACATGAATTTATTACATGTGTTCCAGAAGCAGAAAATCACCTTTTCTCATATTTAGATGTAATTTTTTGAGGCAGAATATTATTTTATAGGTATTGCTTGAACATGTAATTGAAATTGATTTTCATTGAAAGATATAAATAATATTTTTCAATCAGGATCCATCAAAGACTCAACCCTGAACTTGAGCCCAGCTGTGTGTCCTTTAAAAAAGTGAATGGTCCAAGGATCTTCCTGTTAAATTTAAAGCAGCTCAGCCTTCATCAACTGAGAGGTAATCTATATCTCACAACATATGAAATCTGAATCTGCTTTTTTTGTATAGTTTGTAATGAACTTAACATTTTTCACATAATTTTTATCAAGTCAAAGTTTATTTTTACTTTAATGGTATTATCTCAGTTATGAGAGAAACTACAATAAACTGTATCATACACAAATGTGTTGTTATGCACGGGAGTTGCAATAGAAATTTCGTTGAATCCTGTTCAATGACATAAATGCTATTCTATTCTATTCTATTCTATGAAACTAATTTACTAGAGTGAGGATCTAAATTAGAACCATTATTGATCAGGCACTTAGAACAACCTCTGCTAATTAGAAGTAAATTAGCTTTGGTTTCACCTCAGTTTGTTACAAACACAATTCCAAAACATAATAACAACCAACATTGAATGATAGGGTTTCAGAAATACAAACTGTTTTTATTCACAGTGGTAATACTGACATTGACCCAAAACCAGAGCCTAGCTGTATTTCCATTGAGAGCAATATAATGGAGGAAAGTTTTAAACATTTTAAAGGAAGATGTTCAGATTTAAAAAAAATGTTTTTAAATAAACCTGGATAAAAGGGCATGTTGTCTGTAAAGTTAAATATCAATTTATATCCCAGGCAAATAAAAAATATATATACTTCAGATGTTGGTTTTTGAGGCAGGTATGTATTTTACCAGTATTAAAACAAATATTTTTAGAATATTGAATTGAATGTCACTGAACGGTTTTCAATTATATTTTTTTCTTTCAGGAATGATCAGAGACTCAATCCTGAACCTGAACCCAGTTGTGTATCATGTAAGACTGACTGGTCCAAAGATCTTCCTGTTAAATTTAAACCAGCCCAACATTCAGAAACAGACAGGTGAGCTGTATGTCTCAAAATATATGAAATCTGTGGAATGGTCTGCTCTATTGTCACACATCTACTTATGCATATTAGACTTCAAGTCTAATATGAAGACATGTTTGTTTTTAGTTCATATTTCAGAATTACACTATCTTCATTGTGTTAAGATTTAGGACCCATTTACAGACCTACAGACCTACAGAAAAACATCTGTAGACTTACAGTTGTTTTTCACAACTGGTCTAATCCAGAGCTGTTTTAATTGGGATATTCTAATTTGGAGTGTTTATCTTTGTCATCAGACACATTCAAGAAAATCTACGATCTTCTTCATTTAGTGCAGATTGTTCTCTATCAAAATGTAAATAGACATGAAAGAAACCATAGTCAGCAAAATTAACTGAGAAATGATAAAAACAAATCCTCAAAATTTATACTTTTAAATTTTCTTTTGAAGCAGCTTCTTTATTTACAGGCATTGTTTGAACATACAATTACTTCAAGTCTTAAAATTGAAGTTCACAGAAACATTTTAAATGCAAGGATTTTTTTCCATTCAGGATCCATCAGAGACTTGAACCTGAAACTGAACCCAGTTGTGTGTCCTTTAAGAGTGACTGGTCCAAAGATCTTCCTGTTAAATTTCAACCAGACCAACCCTTAGAAACAGACAGGTGAGCTGAATCTGATCGCTGTCGCTGTGTAAACTGAGTCAGTCTGAAATGCTTTTACTCCAACATGTTTTAATCTGAGTTCATCTCTTTTTTCCCATATCTCTAAATATAAAACAGTTTGAGTTTTATTTTAAACAAGTGAACAAGTGAAACCAGAATGGAAAATGGGTAAATCATGACACTTAATGCAAAGTTGACATTATTCAAAATGTCATTGTTATGACAACTTAACATTTAACCAAGAAATCATAATCTGACATAAATTTGTTCTAAAAGTGTCACTGATTAAACTTTTAAATTATGTAGCTTTATGTTATTAAACCTAAAGTTTAATCAGTAAAACTTTTATAACAATTTTATGTCATATTATGACGCCTTGGTTAATGTCAAGTTGTCATAACAAAGACATTTTGAATGCTGTCAACTTTGTATTAAGTGTGATGATTTGCTGAATGACACTTTATGACAACAGTCATAAATATCATGAAAACTTACTCGTGTTCATGACAGGGGTTATGTCATGTTTATGATGGTGTCATCTATCATGACACTATTTATTCACAACCCTTCAAATAAAGTGTTACCCATTTTCCATTCCACATTTCACTGCATAATGTTTGCCTTTTTTGATGGGACCTAATGAGATTGTCTCTGTGTGGACAGAAAAGCTTTGAGTGTATTTTTATGCATGCTCCCCAGAGTGGATCTGCAGAGCTCAGAGGGTTTCGGTGGTCTATCTGCACAGCAGCACCAAACACAAGTTGACTCCATATTTATGGTCTGTACATGTTCAACAACTTTTTCCTAGGCTCTGTTTAATCTTATTCATGTTGTAATATGTGAACAAATAGACTGTCAATCAGTTCAATATGAACTGATGTTTGGCCATAATTTTAGGTCTGATGTGTTCTTCATATATTATTCTGTTCCAGCTGCTGGAGGACAACATTGCCGCTTTTCTGAAGAACGAGTTGAAGAAGATCCAGAAAATGTTGAGTCCAGATGATCCAGAATGCCCAGATAGTCAGAGAGATGATGAGCACGCGTTGGAAGATGAAGATGAAGAGCAGAGATGGAATACAAGAGAGGCAGTGATGAAGATCACACTAAAGTTCCTAAGGAGGATGAAGCAGGAGGAGCTGGCTGACCATCTGCAGACTAGTAAGAGTATTTCTACAAGTATTTAACCTGATGGATATTTCAAAAACAATTACTAATATCTAATGATGATACTAATTGTTCAAATAATCTTCAGAAAATGACTTTGTTTCCTTCCTCGTGTTATTTGTGTTATTTTAGAACATCTTGCAGTAGTTGGTCAACATGAACTTAAATCTGGTTTGAAGAAGAAGTTCCAGTCTGTGTTTGAGGGAATCAGTAAAGCAGGAAGTCCAACCCTTCTGAACCAGATCTACACAGAGCTCTACATCACAGAGGGAGGGACTGGAGAGGTCAATGATGAACATGAGGTCAGACAGATTGAAACAGCATCCAGGACAACACAAACCAGAAACAACAATCAGACAAGAAGACATCTTTAAAGTCCCACCTGGAAGAGATCAACCAATCAGAACAGTGATGACAAAGGGAGTGGCTGGCATTGGGAAAACAGTCTTAACACAGAAGTTCACTCTGGACTGGCTGAAGGCAAAGCCCACCAGAACATCCAGTTCATATTTCCATTCACATTCAGAGAGATGAATCTGCTGAAAGAGGAAAAGTTCAGCTTGGTGGAAATGATTCATCACTTCTTTAATGAAACCAAAGAAATCTGCAGCTTTGAACACTTCCAGGTTCTGTTCATCTTTGATGGCTTGGATGAGAGTCGACTTCCACTGGACTTCCACAACAAGGAGATCCTGACTGATGCTACAGAGTCCAGCTCAGTGGATGTTCTGCTGACAAACCTCATCAGGGGGAAACTGCTTCCCTCTGCTCTCCTCTGGATAACCACACGACCTGCAGCAGCCAATCAGATCCCTGCTCAGTGTGTTGGCATGGTGACAGAGGTCAGAGGGTTCAATGACCCCCAGAAGGAGGAGTACTTCAGGAAGAGATTCAGAGAGAAGAAAGAGGCCAGCAGGATCATCTCCCACATGAAGACATCACGAAGCCTCACATCATGTGCCACATCCCAGTCTTCTGCTGGATCACTGCTACAGTTCTGGAAGATGTGATGGAGACCAGAGAGGGAGGAGAGCTGCCCAGAACCCTGACTGAGATGTACATCCACTTCCTGGTGGTTCAGACCAAAGTGAAGAAGGTCAAGTATGATGGAGGAGCTGAAACAGATCCTCACTGGAGTCCAGAGAGCAGGAAGATGATTGAGTCTCTGGGAAAACTGGCTTTTGATCAGCTGCAGAAAGGAAACCTGATCTTCTATGAATCAGACCTGACAGAGTGTGGCATCGATATCAGAGCAGCCTCAGTGTACTCAGGAGTGTTCACACAGATCTTTAGAGAGGAGAGAGGTCTGTACCAGGACAAGGTGTTCTGCTTCATCCATCTGAGTGTTCAGGAGTTTCTGGCTGCTCTTCATGTCCACCTGGCCTTCAACAAGTTCAGTGTAAATCTCATGGCTGATAAATACAAGCCTCAAGATATCTTCAATGTTTAAAAAGCAGCCTAAAAGGCAAAGTCTTTATCAGAATGCCATTGACCAGGCCTTAAAGAGTCCAAATGGACACCTGGACTTGTTCCTCCGTTTTTTTTGCTGGGACTTTCATTGCAGACCAATCAGAGGCTCCTACAAGGTCTGCTGAACCCAACAGGAAGTAGCTTACAGACCAATCATAAAACAGTTCAATACATCAAGAAAAAGATCAGTGAAAATGTGTCTGCAGAGAAAAGCATCAATCTGTTCCACTGTCTGAATGAACTGAATGATCGTTTCTCTAGTGGGAGGAGATCCAACAGTCTCTGAGTTCAGGAAGTCTCTCCACAGACAAACTGTCTCCTGCTCAGTGGTCAGCTCTGATCTTCATCTTGGTGTCATCAGAAAAAGATCTGGATGAGTTTGATCTGAAGAAATACTCAGCTTCAGAGGATGTTCTTCTGAAGCTGCTGCCAGTGGTCAAAGCCTCCAACAAAGCTCTGTAAGAAAGCACACAATTAAATTTTTGTTTTAAATATATCTGAATATTGATGACAAGGAACCAGTTTATATCTATAATATATGCCTCCACTGGGAAATGTGCATTAGGGTACGTTTCCTTTATTTCTCAGATGTCTGTCATGTTACTGTTTTGTTTCCCCTGCAGGCTGAGTGATTGTAACCTCTCAGAGAGAAGCTGTGCAGCTCTGTCCTCAGTTCTCAGCTCCCAGTCCTCCAGTCTCAGAGAACTGGACCTGAGTAACAACAACCTGCAGGATTCAGGAGTGAAGCTTCTCTCTGCTGGATTGGAGAGTCCAAACTGCAACCTGGAAACTCTCACGTAAATCCCAGTTATGATGAGTTTTTGTTTGAAATATTATTAGACTGGAACACAGTCAACTAGAAATTTGTCTATTGTACCTTCTGTAAGAGAGGGGTCAAAGTTTCACAAACTTTTGTCATGGGCACAGAAATGAGATTTTATTTTTTCTTTATTAATTTATTGTTTCATTATTGAATTACCTGTTGCCTGTCTAACATGGTGATATAAACCAAAATGTTGGTTCATATCACAATTGAAGTGTCCCACAGATGTAAAAAAATATTTATAAGATATAAAGGTCACTATTTCCATAGTTTTATATAAAGTTACTCTCAAAGTTCTATTATGGTCTTTTACTGCAATTCCCTAAAATTCAAGAGTCAAATTTTCCCCAGAATGTAATAATTCCTCCCCTCTCTTATGGTTTCTGTTCTCGCTTTGAAAATTCTAATTAGGAGTCGATGATTCAGTTAGTACACATCCTTCTACTCTGTTTTCATTCACTTTATTTTAAAAAAATGCTTTCATAAAACTCACTGTTGTTACAGTATAGCATAAGACAGATAATCTATAAAAAATAAAATAAATAAAAAGTCAAGCTCCTCTGCATTCTTTAAGTGCAGAGGAGTCGGCCTCCTGCTGACAATCAGAGTCAGCAGGAGGGTCTTATTGGAACATTGAGTGTTTTTGCCGCCATTCACATAGGTGTATAGACAAGAGAGGTTGACAGCACTAAGATGCTCATCCCAGCTCTGATTGGTTGTTTTTGATGGGGAGCAGTCCATTTGTTCAGATGGAAATAACAGTACAGGGAGGTGCTTGATCTATTCACAAATTATCTGTCTCGACATGGCAATAATTTAAAAAAAATGTAAATAATATATTTTGACCTCTTGCAATGTTTACAAATAAGCTCCAGCATTTTTTATGCAGGGGTCAGAAAAGTCACTAAATACAGCAACAATGTTGCTAATGTGGCAATAATGCTCCCACTTCTAGCTGATGGTGTTTTCTGGTCTGCTTTATGGGAGTCACTGCTGCACAGTCACACAAGTTGTTCTGAGACAGTCTGACTCTGTACCACCACAAGATGGTATATACTGTTATGATTCCCATTTTTATTCAGAAAAAAAATACACATATTTTTCTGATTCCTGATCTGGATGTAACACCCGCTGTGATCTGGCTGAGTTCTCAATCGGATCATCTCTGGTTCCATCCTTATCAGATGTGATCCTGTCGGCTCTTTGTTTGGCTCAAATGACTTTGAGGTTGTTGTTGTTCTGCCATCTTTGCTCGGTTGGTGCTGGGTGTTAAATCTGTGTTGGTAAAGTTCTGTGTCCATTTCTGATTCGCAGTAAGAAAATATTTGATGTGAATGACTTTGTTCCAGATTTATTAGTCAGACTCCATCTCATTTGCAGAGATCATTCATTACCAGAACATTCATTGATTGTCAACAATGTTTCCTGAACTGTGTTAAGATGCTTTTTAAAGTCATAAATTTATGATAAGCAGTGTGCTGTATCTCTAATCTCCACTTCAAACTATTGGTGCTGATTGTCTACAATCAATATTTAATTCATGCATTAGTTCTAATATATAAATTAAATATATGTTAATATTTAAATTATATTTTTAATATGTTTTCAAATTAAAATCAGAAGTATTTTGGTATTTTCCATCACTGCCTGTTTTGATAACTGATGCTTCTGGTTTCTTAGCTGCCTTTCACAATTAAAAATGAACAAATGCATATTGCTATTCATAGTTGATCATTTATGTTCATTTGTGTGTCTGCAGCTTGTCAGGCTGCTTGATCTCAGAGGAAGGCTGTGCTTCTCTGGCCTCTGCTCTGACCTTTAACCCCTCCCATCTGAAAGAGTTGGACCTGAGCTACAATCATCCAGGAGACTCAGGAGTGAAGCTGCTGTCGGCTGGACTGAAGGATCCACACTGGAGACTGGAAACTCTCAGGTATGGAGGAGCATTGGAGTCTATTTATGAAACTTTGTGTGATCATTTCAGAATATGGTGGAGATGGATTAGGAATGAGTGTTTAGATTTATAAACTAAATAAAGTTTCTGTTTAATACATTCTAACTCAGAGCTTCTACTATTCTTAACAATCGCCTATTCTCTTCCTGAATGTAAAGAAATGTAAAGTGACAATAGAAGCAGTAGTTTTTTAAGTGGCCTCATCAACGGTTGGAAGAAACAAAGCTAAGAAAATGATCATAAAACCAGCAAGAAATTCTAAAGCCATAGGGCAAGATGAAGGATAGGAGCTTTATTCTGTTACTGCACAGTTTGGACAAAAATAGAAGCAAAACCAGTTTATCACTTCCCTTTAGCCTCCAGGTCGTGAGGTTTAAGGGTTTGACATAAATGTTATCTCATGTAAGAAACATTTTTTTCCAGTGTTTTTCCAGTGTATATATATAAGGACAATGTGTGTGAGAGACATGCAATGTCCATGTTTTGCTGACCTCTGACCCCCGTCCTCCTTTCAGGGTGGAGCCTGCTGGAGTCCGATTCTTGACACCAGGGCTGAGGAAATGTAAGTGTGTTTTTCATCTGATTCATGACAACAACCATCTTCACAGAGTCACATCACTCATTCAGGAGTCATCAAAGATCAATAAATGATCAATAACTGCAGCTGGATTGTGTTTCTTCTCTCCATCAGATTCCTGTCAACTCACCATCGACACAAACACAGTGAACAGAAACCTGAAACTGTCTGCAGATAACAGGAAGGTGACACATGTGGATGAGCTCCAGCCACATCCTGATCATCCAGACAGATTTGATTACAGGCATCCTCAGCTGCTCTGTGGAACTGGTCTGACTGGTCGCTGTTACTGGGAGGTTGAGTGGAGAGGAGTTGTTTATTTATCAGTGAGCTACAGAGGAATCAAGAGGAGGGATGCAGTGAAGACTGCATGTTTGGAGGAAATGATAAGTCCTGGAGTCTGAGATGCTCTGATCAACACGGTTACTCTGTGTGGCACAACAACATAAAAGCTCCCATATCCTCCTCCTCCTCCGTCTCTAACAGAGTAGCAGTGTATGTGGATCATCCTGCTGGCATTTTGTCCTTCTATACCATCTCCTCTGACTCACTGATCCACCTCCACACCTTCAACACCACATTCACTGAACCTCTGCTTCCTGCATTCAGAGTTTGGTTTTCTGGTTCTTCTGTGTCTCTGTGCTGAGTTGAGTTTCCTCCTGTCAGAGAAACTCTCTCTGTTTCATGGAGGGTTCATGTCTTTGTCTTTTACTCAGAAACACATTGAAGTTCATGAATTTAATCTGTTTCTTGTAGAAACTCTTCTAAATTATTTAATGGAAATGTTTTCCTTTTTCTGTAATAAATCGGGATTATTCCAAAATCCACATAATTTTTGTCCAAATCCAGTGAAAATTTCACACAGATTATCCAAATGTTGATAATCTCTTGGTTTTATCCAATCATTCATGAGTCACATTTTTGTAAATGTTATCTGATTATTAGTTTCTAAACATGTCTTGAATTCAAATGTTAAATCTTCTTTTTGTATATTTTCTTCCGTTATACTTGTGTTTTTTTAAACAATAAACATATCTTCTTCTGAATGTGAATAATTTGCTTCTCATTATTTCAGCAAAACTAATAGTTATTTTATTAAAACATTTTTTACATTAACTTAAGAACATAAAAAACTACAATATTATATTTCCAACTTGTTGAATATGACACAAGAGCCAAGAAGAGATTCTTTACTTTCAAAGTGACAAACTGTATAGCAGTTTTTTTTTTCTTTATTGGTCAACATATATCTCACCAAACCTGTAGCTGTACAAAGAAAAAGGTTCAGTATGACTTTCAGGTTATTTGACTAATAAAATGTATCATTAGTAAAAAGTATTATTAATGGGGGAATTAATGTGGCTTTTCCAAAGGTTGTCAGAGATGTTTAATTTATTCAGAATACACAAGAGCAAGCTTTGCAAGATTTCTGGTGTCATGTGAATGAGTCTTCAACAAAAACATAAGGATGACTAAAGAGACACAAACAAATCGAACAAAAAGTTGATTAAAGGCAACCTGGAGGTTTTATTTCCATTTCTTGTCAGATGATTTATTTGATCTGGACTTAAACTTCATAGTTTAAACATTAATTCCATTGGCACAATGAGCTGCAGGCACACCTCACTTCCTGTTCAATGCCAGAAACAGCTGCAGGGTGAAGCTGACTGGAACCTCCAGGACGCAGCGACACACTGTGACTCTGGAGAACACACCATGAGAACACACCATGAGAACACACCGTGAAAATACACCGTGAGAACACACCGTGAGAACACACCGTGAGAACACACCAAATCCTGCTGCTCTCTAAGGTTTTCACAGGAAAACCAAGAAATAGAGCTGCTGTTTAGTGTGTGTGTTGTTTTTGTTCTGACGTCCGACTTGAAGCTGAAAACCAAATGGCTTCTTGAGGATCAGGAAAAAAGTTTCCAGGAACTCCACTTCTGTTCCTGTTGCTGCCTAACTGTCCCGCCTCCATCATGAGTGAAGCTCCGCCTCCTTTCAAGCCGATCACCTGAGTGTAAGTCTGTTCTTCAGATGTTCTTCAACTCTTTGGACTATTTCAACAAGCTGTAAGTTTGTTTTGTTTCCTACTTTGTCTTAAAGAAGTTTCCTGTTTGTTTCATTTATCTGCATTTGAAGATCATGTTCACTAATGATTTCAGCACAAAGTTTCGTCTCTACAGTTTCAAGACTGAATTACAAGATGATACGATTAATGATGAACTGGAATCAACAGCATGATAAACAGCTGGTTTTACATTTAGATCATTAGAACTCTGTGGACCCAACCAGTACCAAAATGGTTTGATTAAAACCTAAATAGCTCAGAGCTTAAAAGCTGAACTGTTGGCAGGTTTTGCTATGATTTATATAGATACAAAAATCCACTTAAAACCTGAACCGACTCTTTAAGGTTCTGCCACCAGTTAAATCTTCTGCATCATATTAAAATGTGTTTCTGTCCCTCTGAGAATGAAGGGACAGAAATACATAAATGTAGAGTGATAAAAGCAGAACTTGTGATGTTTCTCTGTCATATATGTCTCTTCCTTCCTATTTATAGCAGCTGTAAAATATCAGCTGTTCAGAGAGCAGATAGAAATAACAGCTGAATACCTAAAGGTGTATTGAATCAGATAAGAAAATATAACATTTTAAACCTTTGCAGATTAAACATTCAAGCCTGGAATCCATAAAAAAAAAGACAGATAATCGGAAAGTCAAGTTTCTTTGAACATTTCAGTAACAAGACAGTTAAAAAGTCTAGTAAATTATTTGATGGTGATATTTTCATCTTAAATTCACTTTAAGTTTTTGGGACTATGTGAATAAAAGTTGCTGTCTCTTCAGAACCAAGTTCAGTAAAACCACTATTACAGCTCTTCCCCTCTGATCCACTGTGATTATTGTGACCTTTGATCTGTTATGATCCTGCTTCAGTTGCTTCACTTTTTGCTGCCAATATTTTCAAATTTATGATGTATTTCTCCTGCTCCTCACAGACTCAATTATCCCAGGATTTCTCTGTTGCTCCATTTCTTTTGGTCTTCACAACAGAGTGCTGTTCTCTGTGTAAATGTATTTTTATATGGCAGCGTGTAGGTCGGAGTTTATCATGACCCAAAAGCCAATCGGTTTGTGTATGATTAAACAAATTACAATGTGTAACTCAATGTGTTGACTGTGGACAATGACTGTCCAAAGTCCAATGCATTCAGTCACGGTTGAAAACAGAAGTTGGTCAATGCATCAGTGGAATCAAATACCTTCATATTTTAATCTGGATCAGAAGATTTCACACAAACTGGGTCACTGACCAGCATGTTCGACATGTTCCTGGATCTTTTTCATGAACAATTCCAACATTTCTTGTCATTCAACAATCTTTTAAATTTTGCTTAAAATCTTAAGAACAAAAATGCATCAGGGATCCAAATTCAACCATGGTGTGGGAAATACAGAGAAAGTAACACCAGAAGGATGAGAGAGAGGAAAATAAATAGGAGACAAACAAGAAAAAATCTAAGGATTGAAGGTAGAACACAAGTAAGGAAGAGAACATGGAAAAAGGAGAACCAGAAGCAAAAGCACAAAGAAAGAAAAACAGAGGGAAGAGCAGCCTGTTTAGATGGTGGAATAGGAAATATTTTCTGAGAATGTTTATTCATAATCTTATATTAATTGTGCAGCACATTTACCCAAAGCTCCTCCTTGGAGCTGCAGTCTCCAGGCTGGGTTTCCACCTCACAAAGCTTCCCTCATACCTCTCTCACACAACTCCTCCAGACTAGCAGCAGCAGCATTTAGCAAACATCTGGCAGAAGTGTGTCCTGCACTTATCATAGGAACCTCTGAGTCCAACGCTCCTCCGAACAAGGAAAACGATATAATGGAGAAGCATTGTTAATATCTTGTCCTGATGGGGAGTTTTGGAACAAGCAGGAGCTTCTTAACAAGACCGAGATCTCATTTCAAGGCGTTAAATGTAAAATCAAATTTCTTATAGTTATTTTTGATATGTATATAATTTGTATGACAACTGAACATAACATAGTTACTTGACTGTGCTAATAAACGGGAGGTATGAAGTATTGTCCCTTAATCAATGAGTTGCTGAGTTTTAGACAGTTTTTGCACATCGAAGCAGAGAAAACTGACCCAGAAAAAGATCTCAGGTGTCTTGGAGGGCTTTTCAAGGTCGTTGATGGGAAAATGAGGAGCAGCTGATCTTTTTCCAGCTCTAATGATGTAAAGACGGTCAGAGCTGATGAATGATGTGTTTCCTCTGCAGGTGAAGGTAGAAAGAGCTGCAGTGGATTCAGCAGCATGGATCAGTGTGAGGACAGAGAGGAGGGAGACCCTCCCTCTAAAACCTCTCTGTGTGGGGAAGATGAGAGCCAGAGCAAAGGTCAGAGGTGAGTCACCATCTCTCAGTGTCCTTTTCACACAGCGTTCAAACTGCATCAGGCCCAAACGGTGATGAAGCTGCTGCTCCTCTTTGCTGCTTCATCCAGCCTGAACAGAGCAGCTCAGCCTGGTATCAGTGTTTCTTCCAGCCAGCAGGTCCATGTTGCAGAAGCAGCAGAGTGACAGCAGCCTGTGGTTAGAGCTGTGGGTTCCAGCAGGACCCACAGGACAAAATCACCAACTTCAGCCCGGTTCCGGTCCAGATGGGTCCATGACGGAAATGTTGGCTGGTGTGTAAACAGAACCTGACAGAATGGGTTTTAATCATCATGTTTCTGTCAGGATCCTCAGAGACTCGAACCAGAACCAGAACAGGACCAGAACCAGACCAGAGTCCAGCTGTTTGTCTTTTAAGAGTGACAGGTCAAAGCGTGACATCATTGACTTTAAATCTGCTGGACCTCCATCGTTAAAGAGGTGAGATGTTTCTACCTGCTGTGACTGAATAAACTGAGTCAGTATAAAATGTTTCTGTGTTTCTAATGTATTTGTTTCTCCTCATATAATTTAAAGGGACGTGCAGAAGGGGGGGAGCGGGGTTTTTTTGTTTGTTGTTTTTTAACTGTATGTTAGAAGGCCTGCTTATGCCCTTCAGCATTCATATGTAGCTAAATATAATAATTTAGCAAAAGGAACTAGTCTGGCTGCCCTCAGTATAATAATGACTCTCAGTTTCTGCCTCCATGTTGTTCAGACGTCTGGTCCATGTTGAGGAGGAGGGTGTGGATCTGTTCCCTCTTACTATCAAATTATGGGCAAGAATAATTTTTCATACCCTATGTTATGAATAAAAACGTAGGTCTGATGTTGACATTAGAAATTTTTTTTCTATTTATATTTTCGTCATTGTCCTCATAATAGTGGGAAAAAATCTGCTTTGCACCTACACACAGAAATGCTTTAGTTGCTGAAAAAAACTATTGTCTATGAGACATCCTGATATAAGAGACTGTACTGCGACTGTCACCACGAGTCAAAGCCTGGTACTGTCTGGTACCCGCCTGGTACCACCTGGTACCACCTGATACAGCCTGGTATCGCCTGGTACCCGCCTGGTACCACCTGATACAGCCTGGTACGCCTGGTACCACCTGATACAGCCTGGTACCACCTGGTACCACCTGATACAGCCTGGTACCACCTGATACAGCCTGGTACCTGGTACCACCTGATACCAGTACCCTGGTACCACCTGGTACCACCTGATACAGCCTGGTACCACCTGATACAGCCTGGTACCACCTGGTACCACTGATACAGCCTGGTACCACCTGATACAGCCTGGTACCGCCTGGTACCACCTGATACAGCCTGGTACCACCTGGTACCACCTGATACAGCCTGGTACCACCTGATACAGCCTGGTACCACCTGGTACCACCTGATACGCCTGGTACCACCTGTACCACCTGGTACCACCTGATACAGCCTGGTACCACCTGATACAGCCTGGTACCACCTGGTACCACCTGATACAGCCTGGTACCACCTGATACAGCTGGTACAGCCTGGTACACCTGGTACCCTGCTGTTCGCTATGTTCCTCCTTAATGTTTCTACCAGCCCATGCTGACGGGATCTGAGCTGGAGGTGAGCGACTGTAAATAGAAGTTATTGCAGAACCTCAAGCATTAAAGGAAGAGTCGGCCCAGAGCATTTAGAGTTCACAAAATAAAGATTAGAGAAAATACTGTGGCAATAATTAGAACCGCAGCATGAAGCCAAACATGCCACAATTAAATGAATCAAAATGTCCCCAAAATCATCTGAAGTTTTCTGAAAACTGAGTAAAGTGACAGCAGCCTGTTGGTTAGAGGTCTGCGTTCCAGCAGGACACAGATGGAAAAAATCAACTTCCAACACATTTCCTGATCTGATGACCAACATGTGTTCAACATGATTCATCCTAGAAAGAAGGACAGCTGATCATAGATTCATGTAATCATGTTGACATTGATTTTCTGTCTAAATTCAACCCAGATAAACATATCAAGCTGCTCATTCTTACAGTCAGTTAAATGTATAAAATATGCAATTAACACTGGGTTGTTATTTTACTTGAAGACAATTATTAGGTCCCTTTTTCATTCTATTTCCTGTCTGTATGGGACTCTCATCCAAAGGCTGTTATGTAAAACGGAATCTTATAAAATGGGTTATAATAATATTTCTATTTTCAGGACCAATCAGAAATCCCATCTTGAACCACCGTCTGGCCTCTATCAGTTGAGAACCAGAGCGTTTATGATCTTCATATTGACTTTGAATCTTCTGGACCATCCTCAGAGAGGTGAGCTCCAAGGTTAGAAATATATCTATTCTAAGTTTGTTTATAATCTATGCTGGGCCTTAAATATTTGAAGAAGACAATATAATGGAATATCTTCACTTAGAATTGAGAACTATATATTAATAGAGATAGAAATTATTTTAACAAACCTACTTCAAAGTTACCTAGAAGCCATTGATGTCTGAGACAGTTCCATATAATCTAACAATAATTTTATCTACTATATAAGACCCCTTTTATTTTCCTTCACCCAATAATACAAGTCTTTCGTAGTGACACACACCCACGAAAAGTTAGCAACTCTTTGACCCGACTCTGGGAGTGGAGGGCCAGAAGGGAAAGTAGCAAATCTAAAGGGCCCAGGAATTAAATATGACAATGTATAAAAAACAGACGTTGACAGAAGGTTAATTAATGAGCTGGTGTGTTATGGAGATAGTTTTGCATAATTTCACTGTGAAACACCCTGGTCTCTTTGTTATTTTTGATTTGCTATAAAAAATAATTCAGATTAACGTTGCTCCAAACAGGCTGAGGCAATAGCCTTAAAGGCATACAGACTGCTACCTGCAGGGAGCAGAGTCTTTGCAAACAGAATTTGTCAAAACTCTTCATCTGAGTGAAATAAAGTGCTATAAAATATTTAAGAGAATTTTTTTTTCTTAGAATGAAGAATGTTACAGCTGAAAATGAGCACACATACCAGAATGTGTCCTTTAAAAGCCACGTTTCAAAGAATCTTTGGTTTGAATTTCAACAAAATCAACCTTCAGCAGAAGAAAGGTGAGATGTTTATGAAAACTGAGTAAAGCAAGTTAATTCAACCATGTGATTGTGAATTTAAGATATTTTTCATAGATTATTCTCGTACTGCATTGGGTGTATTGGATGTTTTCTAGCATTATATATGGAGAAAATGAGTGAAGATATTGATGAGATGATCCCCTTAACCCGTGGTCACTGTTCAAGGCAGTGCTATGTGGGCATTCACCTTTATATGTCATATTTCTCTCATTAATTATTCAATTATTTATTAAATCTTATTGTATTGTGTTTAATTGAAGTTGTGAACATTTAAAATGACTTTTATTGCAATGTATTTGGAGATTTAATATGTACAACATTTATTTTAGAAAATCAATTTACTAGTAAATATATTAACTAATAAATTGTTCCTGCTTCTTTCACAGAGTGGATCATCAGTATTCTGATGATCCCAGAACTCAAGCCACTCACAATGAAATGCAGCTGGACTCCATATTTAAGGTTAGGAAATGTACAAAATCTACATTTTTATTTGTTCTCCTTATGGTACTCGCCATTCAGATTCAGTTCAATTAAGAGATACTTTATTGAAATTGAATGTTGCAGGTCACATTGTTCAAAGTTCTTCAAAGAGATGGTGATGGCTATTTGCAGGAAAGATTTCCTGTTAAGAAATGTATTAGAATCTTGAGCTTCCAACTGGAAAGATAGAGGGGAGAATTTAACATTAATCTGGAACACAACACTTACAATCACAATTGATTCAGAAGCATGAAAAGAGATTTTGACTAGACTTCCACCAATCAGATTTTCCTTTACTTGAACCCTGTGATAATTTAATCTCTGACCACACTTCTAAGATTATTCCTTTGTAGTTTGTTCTGTAGCTTCTTCCTGTACTTTTCCTTGCTGTGTCTAATTTTGACGTTGAGCATTGAGCTGCTTCTGTATGGATTTCAATAATTCCCTGCCTCCCTCCCTGAATGCTCTCTTGTTCTGGTTTCAGCTCATTGGTTGTCCTGGTTTGTTATTACCATGTAGGAATTGTGTTGTCCACACAGAAGTTCATGTAGTTTATCACATACACAGCCATGATGTTGATATCCTTTCCATGTTGCTGGAAAAGAGCGATCCAGTCTGTGCCCTCAAAACATTTCTGCAGGCCTATGTTAGCTTCATGTGGCCACTTTCTCACAGACTTTTTCTGTACCAATTGACTATGAGCAAGAAATGTATATTAAGAGAGTAGATAAACAAAGATGAGGTGATTTTCAGAAAGGATGTCTTATTTTGGAGAAATATGAATCCTTGACATTTGCATAATACAAATCCAATTTCTGTTTTTTAAAAAACAGCTGATAAAAATTAAAAGCATAGCCAAGAGTGAGGCATGATTAAAACCATCAAATATTATCAAAAATGCACTAGGGCATTGTCTGTAGTTTAGCAAAAGCAGAACTGATGATTTTACATGCAATGTCTCCAACAGTTCAAGGTTGTATGTAAGTGGTGTCCAAGATAACAGTTGTGAATTTTCGTGGTCACCTATCTATCATTATCAAAATTATTTTTCAATCACAATCTATTCTATTCCAGCTGCTGGAGGACAACATTGTCACTTTTGTGAAAAATGAGCTGAAGACAATCCAGCGTGTTCTCAGTCCAGTTTCCAAAATATACCCAGACAGTCAGATATGTGGGTTGCTGGAAGGTGAGAAGGAACAGCTGAGGAGAACAGCAGAGAGGCATTTATGAAGATCACTCTGAATTTCTTGAGGATATTGAATCTGAATAATCTGGCAGACCATCTCCAATGCAGTAAGACATCTACTAAGATTTTACCTCCTGAACACATGAGACACTTATGTATGAGCTAGAACAAAATTTCTTCAAATAAAGTCTAAATGAAAATAAAATCATTGTCTGTAGCTTAAACATATTGATTTTGTTTTTGTGTTTTGTTTGTCTCATGAAATTAAGAACATTTTGCTACAGTTTATGAGGAAAACATTAAAGCTGGTCTGAAAGAAGTTCCAGTGTGTTTTGAGGGAATCAGTAAAGCAGGAAGTCCAACCCCTCTGAACCAGATCTACACAGAGCTCTACATCACAGAGGGAGGGACTGGAGAGGTCAATGATGAACATGAGGTCAGACAGATTGAAACAGCATCCAGGAAACAACACAGACCAGAAACAACAATCAGACAAGAAGACATCTTTAAAGTCCCACCTGGAAGAGATCAACCAATCAGAACAGTGATGACAAAGGGAGTGGCTGGCATTGGAAAACAATCTTAACACAGAAGTTCACTCTGGACTGGGCTGAAGGCAAAGCCCACCAGAACATCCAGTTCATATTTCCATTCACATTCAGAGAGCTGAATCTTCTGAAAGAGAAAAAGTTCAGCTTGGTGGAACTGATTCATCACTTCTTTAATGAAACCAAAGAAATGTGCAGCTTTGAACACTTCCAGGTTCTGTTCATCTTTGATGGCTTGGATGAGAGTCGACTTCCACTGGACTTCCACAACAAGGAGATCCTGACTGATGCTACAGAGTCCAGCTCAGTGGATGTTTCTGCTGACAAACCTCATCAGGGGGAAACTGCTTCCCTCTGCTCCTCTGGATAACCACACGACCTGCAGCAGCCAATCAGATCCCTGCTCAGTGTGTTGGCATGGTGACAGAGGTCAGAGGGTTCACTGACCCCAGAAGGAGGAGTACTTCAGGAAGAGATTCAGAGAGAAGAAAGAGGCCAGCAGGATCATCTCCCACATGAAGACATCACGAAGCCTCCACATCATGTGCCACATCCCAGTCTTCTGCTGGATCACTGCTACAGTTCTGGAGGATGTGATGGAGACCAGAGAGGGAGGAGAGCTGCCCAGAACCCTGACTGAGATGTACATCCACTTCCTGGTGGTTCAGACCAAAGTGAACAGTCAAGTATGATGGAGGAGCTGAAACTGATACTCACTGGAGTCCAGAGAGCAGGAAGATGATTGAGTCTCTGGGAAAACTGGCTTTTGATCAGCTGCAGAAAGGAAACCTGATCTTCTATGAATCAGACCTGACAGAGTGTGGCATCGATATCAGAGCAGCCTCAGTGTACTCAGGAGTGTTCACACAGATCTTTAGAGAGGAGAGAGGTCTGTACCAGGACAAGGTGTTCTGCTTCATCCATCTGAGTGTTCAGGAGTTTCTGGCTGCTCTTCATGTTCACCTGACCTTCATTAAGTCTGGGGTCAACCTGATGGAAGAAGCACCAACATTCTCAAAGAGGTATACTTTTTTTCAAATGCCAAAATTAAAATCTCTCCATCATAAAGCTGTTGATCAGGCCTTACAGAGTCCAAATGGACACCTGGACTTGTTCCTCCGTTTTCTCCTGGGACTCTCACTGCAGACCAATCAGAGACTTCTTCAAGGTCTGATGACACAGACAGGAAGTAGCTCTCAGTCCAATCATGAAACAGTTCAGTATATCAAGGAGCAGATCAGTGAAAATGTGTCTGCAGAGAAAAGCATCAATCTGTTCCACTGTCTGAATGAACTGAATGATCGTTCTCTAGTGGAGGAGATCCAACAGTCTCTGAGTTCAGGAAGTCTCACCACAGACAAACTGTCTCCTGCTCAGTGGTCAGCTCTGGGGTTCATCTTGGTGTCATCAGGAGAAGATCTGGATGAGTTTGATCTGAAGAAATACTCTGCTTCAGAGGATGTTCTTCTGAAGCTGCTGCCAGTGGTTAAAGTCTCCAACAAAGCTCTGTAAATACTTTTTTTTATTCAATAATTTATACATTTGTATGTTTTGGATATCAAGCAAATCAAATTTGCTTGGTCAAATATTTCTTCTGTGTTATATTTTTCTAATTTGTTGAAAGAACTTATTTTGTATATTTAGAGTTTTTTCATTATTGACTCCTTAGGTTGAGTGGATGTAACCTCTCAGAGAAAAGCTGTCAAGCTTTGTCCTCAGCTCTCAGGTCCCAGTCCACGACTGTCACAAAACTGGACCTTAGTAACAACAATCTGAAGGATTCCGGAGTTTACCTTCTGTCACATGGACTGGAGAGTTCAAATCACAGCCTAAAAACCCTTAGGTAATGATCAGGGGCATGGACATACATTTTCCTTTCAAGCCAAATTCTGTTTTTTATATCTAACTCAAATCACATCCAATGGCATAAAATAGACAACACATATTTCACAAGACAAACTAGTTCTAGAGGCAATCCCATTCTACAGACAAGGAAACAGTGTATACCAAATTCAGTTAAAGGAAAATGGCATTTCTTCAATTTAGTAATGCATCACATCCACATAAATTTTGTACTCTATTTCAAATCAACCAGAATAATAATAAAATTTGGTTGATCATAAAAAGACAAAATGGTAAATATTCTGTAAGTCAAAAAAGTGGCTGCTTTGAGTTATAAACTCTGCAGAGATCTCTCATCTAGAGCAAGTTAAGGTGACCAAAATGAGTTCCTACTGCTATTTGCTTGATTGACTCAGTGAAGTCGACCATCACTGAGATCCTGTCTGTCACTTCATCCTCAGTCTGAGGGAGTGACTGCTGTAGTTAGTGACTCAATGGAATCAACTCAGTTTACTTAAAATTTTTATGTTTGAACAATTGAATTTGGCTGAACTGCAAGACTTAAATGTGCCTATGTAACTGCATTGATCAGATTATTTCTTTGCAAAGTGTCTTTAGAGGATATCAATTGGGAACTGAGGCTATGCAATACAAATAGCTAGAAAAAACTGATTCAAAATAAATTAGTTAACATTTTTATACTCTGCTTCAGACTGAGTTGCTGCAACCTGTCAGAGAGAAGCTGTGAAGCTCTGTCCTCAGTTCTCCGCTCCCAGTCCTCCAGTCTCACAGAACTGGACCTGAGTAACAACAACCTGCAGGATTCAGGAGTGAAGCTTCTCTCTGCTGGACTGGAGAGTCCAAACTGCAAAATAGAAATTCTCAAGTAAGCTACAATTTTTTTTCCTTCCATTTCTAAATGTATCCGATATGGGAATGTGGTTAGCAACTTGGCCCAAACTTTTGTACAGGACTCGTGTTGAAAATATCCCCAAAAGAAAAAAGTTGTGTTGTATGGACAAGGATGACATTTTGGAGTGTCTTGTTAAGTAATTGGTTATCCAGTATCAGTGGAGCTGCTTAAAATCTTTAAATACCTCAGTAAAGAAATGGATAATTGACTCCTTCTTCCTGCATGTGACCTCATTTATGAAAAGCTTATCAAATTATACACCTGCTGAGAAACCTAGGAGTGTTTGATTATTAAAAATGCATTGACATTGGTTTATAAGACATTCATTCTCACATTTCAACATCTCCTCATACAGTTTGATAAATGAAATACAAAACAAAATATTTTACAAAAGAAATTACTGGTTCAATTCAACACTTACTGCTGAGCTGCACAATGCTGGTCAGGAAAGCTACTTGGATTACAGAGTACCATTTGTTGTGCCTTCATTGTGTTGTCAGGTTCTTCAGTAAGGAAGAACCTGACTGTCAGGAAAATTATTTCTAAAAATAATTTATCCCCTATAAAATGACCCTACTAAATAAGCTGCATTGCCTTTATTGGTTTCTCATACAAGAACTTTTACATGTTTACCTTTTTTCATAAACACCTGTAGGTGTTATTTTTACTTATTGCTTCTTTGATACTTATTGTATGTTTGAAAACAAACATTGTCACATGAAGCCATGTGGATAAGCATATTACGGTACAGTCAGTTTACAAAATTGTAGCCGCTATATGTATCCATGTTTATACAGTGTGTTTATTATCAATAAGAAATGTTCAAGATTTTCTGATTTTAGGATCATTCCACATTGGATTTATTTTTCAGTTGCAATTATTTATTAGTTTTTCTTATTTAAAAAAGCTAACTTTGTAGAAATTTGATTCAACCTGAACCTTTTTTGAAAAACAGCTATTGTTTGTTTTTAGCTTGTCGGGCTGTTTGATCACAGACGAAGGCTTTTCTCATCTGGCGTTTGCTCTGACTATGAACCATTCTCATCTGAAAGAGCTGGACCTGAGTTACAATTGTCCAGGAGAGTTGGGAGTGAAACAGTTGTCGTTTGGACTGGAGGATTCACAATGGAGATTAAACACTCTAAGGTATGGGGACAACTGACATAGAGTATTAAATAGAAGAGAAAAACAAAAAGCAAGCTCTGTTTTGTCTTTTTCTCTTTATTTTCCTGGATATTCATATTTTTTGTGACTCATAAGTTTCCACATGTGGAGTCCCATTTGCAACTAGAGGGATGAGCAACATTAGTGTCCATGAGTGGTTTGTCTGTCTGCTGGCAGTCCTGAGTCACAGCAGTTGGATTTTGAACCAAGCTACTCTCTTAGGAAAAACAGTCTTTTAGGTAGTTACTAAATAATTTTAGTCACATACGCTGTCATATGTAATTTCAATAGGTATTATGTAAATCTTTGTTTTTATATCTATTTCTTCACTTTTAAATTATTTTTATTATGTGATTTTTAATATTTTAATTTTTGTAGTTCTTGATAGTTAAGTGTCAAATAAAAAGTATTTTTTTATTTTGCCCGATGTTCTCACCTCTCAACCCTCATTTGCCTTTTCAGAGTGGACCCTTCCGGAGTCCAGTGGTTAACACCGGATCTGAGGAAGTGTAAGTATGTTTGTCATTTCATGAATAACAACAAAGCAGCTCACATCCAACCATTTTTAGTTCTTCAGGTCTCAAATGTGTCAATCATCAGTAACTGGGTTGTCTTTATTCTCTTCATCAGATTCTTGTCAACTCACAATCGACTTAAACACCGTGAACAGAGAGCTCAGATTGTCTGACAACAACAACAAAGGTTACACGTGTGAAGGACCATCAGGCTTATCCTGATCATCCAGACAGATTCGATGTCCCTCAGCTGCTTTGTCAAACTGGTTTGACTGGTCGTTGTTACTGGGAGGTTGAGGTGAAGGAGAAGTGGATATCTCTGTGAGCTATAGAGGAATTAGAATTAGAGGATACAGTGATGCTTGTTGGTTTGGACGGAATCACCAGTCCTGGAGTCTGTTCTGCTCTGATAAAGGTTATTCTGTCTGGCACAAAGCCAAAAAAACACCCATCATCTTTTCCTCTTCCTCCTCCCCCCTCTCCACCTTCTATGTCTCTAACAGAGTGGCAGTGTATGTCGACCATCCTGCTGGGATTTTGTCTTTTTATAGAGTCTCATCTGACGCACTGATCCACATCCACACCTTCAACACCACATTCACTGAACCTCTTTATCCCGGATTTAGAATCTTTCCTGATTCCTCAGTCTTTCTATGTTGAGGTTAAAGAGTCTCTGAGAAAACAGACACACAGAAAGTAGAATTATTCTTGGATGGAGACGTTCTGTTTCTGTCCGTTACACACTAAATATTTTCTGCCTCAGTGGTTGAGACTCTTTCACTATAACTTTAACCAAGAGGATTCAGTTGCACAATTTATTTACTCAAAATGACTGATCCTATTTTATTACACAGAAATTAATCATGGACATCTAAGACTTTCTCATACACATATTTTGAAAATGTTTCTGATTATAACATGTACTTCAGTATATCACAGCACAATTAATGCAGTTAAAAGATGCTTAATATTCTATATAGCTATGTTGGAACAATGGTAGAACAATATTGAAACAATGGGGGGTTGCTGGTTTGATTTCCACTCTATGTGCCTCTCTTATTCTTTGGAAAAGACATTTGACCCACTTTGGCTGCTGCCATTGCTCAGAAAGGCTGATGACATCATCTTTGGGGCGCAGTGAGTCTGTAACTGCGGCTATAAACCAGTAGCTTGCCTTCATCAGAATGTCAATGTGTTCTTGAATGACTATGTTCAATCCTATGCAAGTCTGGTTTTGATTCTAAAAATATGTATAATTTTGTGTCCCTGTAAACTGCTTCAAGAATTTTACTGATATGTATTTACCTGCAAAAACAAAGTAAGACAGATTAGTACCGTTAATTGGAGAAATGAAGTGTGGAAAAAAGGGAGAAAATTACATTTTTGATGTACCCATGTTAGAGAACAGATGTACTGAATTAAAAAATATTAATGATATAGTCCTACTCTGTTGTTTAAATGTGTCAGCTTTTTCCCTTGTTTATATGTTTTCTTATTTTCAAATGGATTTTCCCCATTTTTTATATTATTTTAATATCTACCATTCAGCTAATGAAAGTGCAGAAATGTACTTATGTAGATTTTAACTTTTGAAATGTTCAGTACAAATTAGCTAATCTCAATAAATAAAGCTAATCAATTTATGTTGAAACAATATAAGTCACTTTTGAATCTAATTTTTATTCTGTCTAAATTTCTGGGAAAAATAATTTGACAATGTGTAATTCCACAGAAAATGTACCATATTATTACATACTGAGCTTTTTAAAACTCTTTAAAAAGAACTTTGAGGGATTTTTAATCCAATTGTACACACCTCATATTTAAGCAGTTTTCTTGTATTGAGCTTAAAATGGGCTTCAGAGATAACTGGCAACTGTTTGAGCATTCTTTTACTATCAGTGCAGATCAAAAAAGCTGCACTGTGATTTAACAGACCTTCCTCCAGTAATTACTGCTGTTATCCACTCAGTACACCACTGAGTGTATTCAGTCATTACAGATCAGTATTATAGAATCTAACCTAATTTCTATCACCTAACAAGTTGATCTTCTCAGTGCAGTGGAGTTCAACATAATTCTAGATTTTTGTAATTCTTGGAGTACTGATGTAATATTTTAAATGTGTGTTTTTCTTCTTTTCTTTGTTCTTGTGAGTAAAATTGTTTTGTGTGGAATTTGGAAAGTACTGCAAGCAAATTGTGCCTCAGGAATAATGAAGTATTTCAATTCAATTCAAGTATTTCTGTTCAGCTATGCTTCTCTCCTAAATGAAAGAACTAAACAACTGATGTTACTGTTAACTTTCTGCTATTTTTTCAACTTAGAAAAATTACTCTTGGATAAGAACTGCTGGATCTTGTTGTTGCTTCTGCTCTGTCATCTTAAACTGCCCTGGTGCTGAACCTGGCAACACTAAACAAACACAAGCAGCATCCTTCCTGATGAAGAGGAGTTGTCCTATTATAGTCACATCATGCACGCTCAGTATGCTCATTCAGGAGAACAAATTATTGCAGAGTTGGTGACTTGATATATTTCCACGGGTTTCCATGCTGAAAGGTTTTTGTATATGACTCTGTAACTTCTAAATAGTTTATATTTAACCTCTGCAGATTTCTTAGTGTCCTATATGTAATTATCCAAAGTGTTTGAAAAAAAATAACATCTCCTAGGTAACCCTAGACACATGTAATAAACATAAGTGGTCATTAATTAAAAGGTGCATTTTATATTTAATATGTTTTGTAAAGAGTAATTGGTGAATGTTTTAGGTAAAAGGTAGTCAGTTGTTTGAAATATAGATTTGTGGGATAATATTCTGCTTAAGCTGCTTCTCCCTGTGGTGAAACACGTTGGGTAAGTCAGATAATGCTTATTGTTGGCTGGTGGCCTCACCCAAAGTGAATTACAGAAATGTTTATGGGTGTCTACTCTGAGTGGTGAAACTGATTAGAAGTTAACAGCAGAGGAAAATCACTGATTGAGAATTATTTATAGTTCAATCAGGGTCTGTTCAACCTACTTTCTATTTAGGCTACAAACAGCTTTGGCTTGTCGAAGGGATCAGGAGATGTGAGTTATTGATTAGGGGATCAAGCAAATATACATCAAATATACAGATCAATGTTTAAAACCCATCAGTAATGGACAAAAGACAATTAAATACCCATTATGGGGATAAAAAACATTTCATATAGAAAAGGGGGTGTTTATTTAATTCCCTTTTGGTGATATCTAGGTTAACTTATGTCAAGTCAAGTGAATTTATATTTCAGCAACAAGGCAGTTCAAAGTGCTTTACACCATAGATCATAATACAGAAACAAGATATGAAACATCAAGAAACATTACATTTCGTCAAATGCCATCATCAAAATCATCAAGCAAATATATATCACATACACAGATCAATGTTCCAGTTATTGTGAATCAAAAGCAACTCTAATCAGATGAGTTTTAATCTTGATTTAAGGTTAAAAACTTAACTTAAAGTCAGGTCAGAGTGATGACCTGAAAACATGAGGCATTTGGAGAAACTGTTGATCTTCCCATTGAAAAAGCTGCTTTGGAACCTTGAACTGGCCATAACTAGCTAACAAAGGTGGGATGATGTTTTAATTCTGTTTTTAAAAAATTGAATCACTTTGAATTTAAATATTGAGGCAAGAGGCATAAGCTGGTTGTGCTGAATATCTGGTGACAGCCTTATAGAAAAAGATGGTATTTCCTCAATGTTCGGTCATATCTAATAAATTAGATTTATTTCAAAACAAATTGACCATGTAATTTGCTGTCTGTAATGTTGCTTCCATAAATTTGTTTAGTTTCTGTTAAATGACTAACAACCTTTAAAACACATTTATTTTTTTATTTTTGTGATGTTTATTGCATTTTTCTAATTTCAAATATATAATGCTCATTTTATTATTGCTATAACTATATTAAGTGGAAGAGGTTATGTTCCACTTAAGGAGATGTTGGCTGAAGTACTTAGTTTTATATAAAAAAAGAAAAAAGCGGCATCGGTTTACTACACCGACATCAAATAGTTGATGTTTGTACCACCAGAGGGAGACAAATCTGCCGTCTAATAAAGAATCCAGTTGGTTCCTATTTAAATGATTATTAGTTCAGCTTTCAGAGCTAAATTTGGATGAGGAAAATAATTAAATAAAATTTTAGTTTCTGTTCACCCTGGGAGTCATGTGAAAGGTTCATATCTTCAGACGTCATCACATGATTTTTTTTCTTTGACTCACCAGTTAGACCAGTCTGACCAGTCAGAGCATGTACTGTTCACTGGGCAAGAAGCAACCGAAAGCTCTAATCACTTCATCATTCCATCATGAACCATTTCATATCAAGTTTTCATCTGCGCTATTAAAATTTACTAAACTCACAATGACATTCTATTTTTCGTGTGTTTTTGGTGCTCAGAAAAACTTCAAGATGTCTTTTTTTTATTTTGATATTATCTGACCGAACCTGCTACCCCTCCTACCTGACCCGCCTACATTACAGGTGCAGCTTCAATTGATTTCAGGAAGCAGCTAAACTCTGTCACAGTCGGTTGGGTCAACACTTCAACTCGTTGGGCCATATGAACAAACTGTAAGTTTGCTTTGTTTTATAATTGAAATGTGTCTTAACTCTCTGTCCGGTTTGTTTCTGCTCTCTGGTGTCTGGAAAACATGTTCACCTCTGGTTTCAGCACAAATCTTAATAACTTCCTTCCTTTTCTTTCTGCTTGTCCTCAATTTCTTCATTTTTCAGGAGTTCAGTTTGATCTAGCTTCAGTTTTTTCTCATAGTGAAAGTAGAGTTAAAAATGTTATTTTGTTCATTCAACTCCTCCCAGCAGCTGAGATCTAAAATGAGTCTTGGTTTGATTTGAAATTCTCTGAAAACTAGCCAGTAAAAATAAGTCTGATGTTTTCAAAAGTTGAACTGAGTAAATGTGTTGGATTGATGCTTCCAGTATGCCAACATGGACCTGTTGGCAGGTCCATGTTGCAGAAGCAGCAGAGTGACAGCAGCCTGTGGTTAGAGCTGTGGGTTCCAGCAGGACCCACAGAAAAAAAATCACCAACTTCCAACACATTTCCAGCTGTTTCCCACCAGATGACCACTGAGAAGAATGAAAACTTTGCTCAATGTCTCTATCTAGTGGCCTGACAGTAGAAGTGCAGCAGCTGAAGGTAGAAAGAGCTGCAGTGGATTCAGCAGCATGGATCAGTGTGAGGACAGAGAGGAGGGAGTCCCTCCCTCTAAAACCTCTCTGTGTGGGGAAGATGAGAGCCAGAGCAAAGGTCAGAGGTGAGTCACCATCTCTCAGTGTCCTTTTCACACAGCGTTCAAACTGCATCAGGCCCAAACGGTGATGAAGCTGCTGCTCCTCTTTGCTGCTTCATCCAGCCTGAACAGAGCAGCTCAGCCTGGTATCAGTGTTTCTTCCAGCCAGCAGGTCCATGTTGCAGAAGCAGCAGAGTGACAGCAGCCTGTGGTTAGAGCTGTGGGTTCCAGCAGGACCCACAGGACAAAATCACCAACTTCCAACACATTTCCAGCTTTTTCCCACCTGATGACCACTGAGAAGAATTTCAACAAAGCAATATGTAGCACAGGTATAGGGTATAGACTACTACACAGGATTTGATTGGCTCACTGTGTGGATCTGTTTGCTCATGACAATATGAATTTAGTATGTGAACACAAAACTGTGAATTTTAAATAGATACTGTTGTTTGCACTGTGGAAATATAAAAAAGTGAAGCTACATGTGGTTAAATTGTGTAGTGCATAATTTCTGCACAGTTATTGTGTATCGTTCTGTATTTGCAAACAGAATAGAAAATTTTACTTTGTCCAATTTCTCTGTTTAAAAAGAACTTACATGCACTTAACAGCAACACTAACAAATTATGTTTTAGTAATTTTAATCATAGCTTCTTGAAATGATAAGCCCTGCCCACTATAAAAGTTTTCTGTTATTTTAATGTTTATATTTTTTTCTTAGGATGGAGAAAGTCACACTTAAAAACGAGGATAAATCCAGGGACCTGTCCTACAAAAGCCATGATTCAAAGGATATGTGGTTTGATTTTAAATCAGATCATCCTCCACCACCAGAGAGGTGAGCTGTTTCTAACTGCTGCAACTATGACCACTGATTCAGCCTGAATGTTTTTGTTCTGACCAGGTGGAATGAACAGATGTTGTTGGAGGCGTCCTGGATGCTTCTATATCATGTTGAACAGCTCTGGTCTTGTTGATTTTGGGCCTCGTTGAGTTATTAGACATTTTTTTCTTGTTAAAGGGAAATATTTGACCTGGACTTATCTTACTCTGATTGGGTCACTGTTCCAGAGTATGTAGAGGAATGTTTATTTCAACTAATATGGAAACAACAATAAAATCATGATAGAAATAAGATTTCATTCAATAATTCCTTTCCCCTGTGGTTTTACGTTCAATGTGACATTATGATATATTGTGGATATTATCTGTAATATCAACAACATGGGTAAACCTTCAGCACAAAAAAATGTTATCTGATTCAGTTCACCCACATATATCCCTTCATGGACATTTATTATTTGGATGTTGTGAGTAAAATGTGTGTCCACATGTCTGTGTGGCTAGATAATATGTGAGTGAATTTTTCATGGTTTATCCACAGAATGAGCCAGAAGATATCAGAGACTCCCAGTGGTCCATCTGTCCACCAAAATCAAACGCAGCTGGACTCTATATTTATGGTCCGTACAACAACTATTTTTCCATGGATTCTTTGCACAGTGTTCTCCACAATGCACAGACATAGGACTGTCACTCTGTGCAACAAATAACAGCTATTTGGCTGCATGATTTTATCCTGACTTCTTCATTTATTATTTTGTTCCAGTTACTGAAGGAAAACATTTTCACTTTTGTGACAAACGAGCTGAAGAAGATCCAGAAGGTTTTGAGTCCAGAAGACCCAGAATGGTCAGATTGTGAGACAGACAATGAGGAGTTGGAAGGTGAGAATGAAGAGCAGAGGAAGAGTAGCAGAGAGGCAGTGATGAAGATCACAATGAACTTCCTGAGGAGGATGAAGCAGGAGGAGCTGGTTGAGCGACTCCAGTGCAGTAAGAGAATCTATACCAAGATTTAACCTGATAATTCAGACACTTATTCAATCTAGTGTTGATGTCTATAGAATAATATATTAAGTAGACCATCAATAACTTTCCATAAATAATTCTTTTCACTCAGAACATCTTACTGCAGTTGGTCAACATGAACTTAAAGCTGGTCTGAAGAAGAAGTTCCAGTCTGTGTTTGAGGGAATCAGTAAAGCAGGAAGTCCAACCCTTCTGAACCAGATCTACACAGAGCTCTTCATCACAGAGGGAGGGACTGGAGAGGTCAATGATGAACATGAGGTCAGACAGATTGAAACAGCATCCAGGAAACAACACAGACCAGAAACAACAATCAGACAAGAAGACATCTTTAAAGTCCCACCTGGAAGAGATCAACCAATCAGAACAGTGATGACAAAGGGAGTGGCTGGCATTGGAAAACAGTCTTAACACAGAAGTTCACTCTGGACTGGGCTGAAGGCAAAGCCCACCAGAACATCCAGTTCATATTTCCATTCACATTCAGAGAGCTGAATCTGCTGAAAGAGAAAAATTTCAGCTTGGTGGAACTGATTCATCACTTCTTTAATGAACCAAAGAAATCTGCAGCTTTGAACACTTCCAGGTTCTGTTCATCTTTGATGGCTTGGATGAGAGTCGACTTCCACTGGACTTCCACAACAAGGAGATCCTGACTGATGCTACAGAGTCCAGCTCAGTGGATGTTCTGCTGACAAACCTCATCAGGGGAAACTGCTTCCCTCTGCTCTCCTCTGGATAACCACACGACCTGCAGCAGCCAATCAGATCCCTGCTCAGTGTGTTGGCATGGTGACAGAGGTCAGAGGGTTCACTGACCCCCAGAAGGAAGAGTACTTCAGGAAGAGATTCAGAGAGAAGAAAGAGGCCAGCAGGATCATCTCCACATGAAGACATCACGAAGCCTCCACATCATGTGCCACATCCCCGTCTTCTGCTGGATCACTGCTACAGTTCTGGAGGATGTGATGGAGACCAGAGAGGGAGGAGAGCTGCCCAGAACCCCTGACTGAGATGTACATCCACTTCCTGGTGGTTCAGACCAAAGTGAAGACAGTCAAGTATGATGGAGGACTGATCCTCACTGGAGTCCAGAGAGCAGGAAGATGATCAAGTCTCTGGGAAAACTGGCTTTTGATCAGCTGCAGAAAGGAAACCTGATCTTCTATGAATCAGACCTGACAGAGTGTGGCATCGATATCAGAGCAGCCTCAGTGTACTCAGGAGTGTTCACACAGATCTTAGAGAGGAGAGAGGTCTGTACCAGGACAAGGTGTTCTGCTTCATCCATCTGAGTGTTCAGGAGTTTCTGGCTGCTCTTCATGTTCACCTGACCTTCATTAAGTCTGGGGTCAACCTGAGGAAGAAAAACAATCGGTGTCCCTACATTGTTCCACAAATCAAAAATAATATCTCTACACCAGAATGCTGTCGACCAGGCCTTACAGAGTTCAAATGGACACCTGGATTTGTTCCTCCGTTTCCTCCTGGGACTCTCACTGCAGACCAATCAGAGACTCCTGCAAGGTCTGGGACAGACAGGAAGTAGCTCTCAGTCCAATCAGAAAACAGTTCAGTATATCAAGGAGCAGATCAGTGAAAATGTGTCTGCAGAGAAAAGCATCAATCTGTTCCACTGTCTGAATGAACTGAATGATCGTTCTCTAGTGGAGGAGATCCAACAGTCTCTGAGTTCAGGAAGTCTCTCCACAGAAAACTGTCTCCTGCTCAGTGGTCAGCTCTGGGGTTCATCTTGGTGTCATCAGGAGAAGATCTGGATGAGTTTGATCTGAAGAAATACTCAGCTTCAGAGGATGTTCTTCTGAAGCTGCTGCCAGTGGTTAAAGTCTCCAACAAAGCTCTGTGAGGACGTGGGCGGTTTTTGTTCATCTGTGAAATATGTTTGCCTATTTATATTAAATCGGAGGATATTAAAACATATTTAATTGAACTTTAATATAGTCATTGTTGTAAGCTTTGAAATTGGTAGTTTTGTCAAAAGATTCATATTGATATAAAGACTTTGCCATTCTTTAGTAGGACAAAAGTTGTTGCAAATCCACTCCTTTGTTATTTTAGCTGTGCTTTGGGTCATGTGTTGTCGATGGAGAACCTTCAGCCCATGAAGGTTTACATGCAGGATTACTTTAGAAGGTTTTATATGGTGTGCTCTAAGTGGCATGCCTGTTTAAAAACATAATGTTGGTTGTAAAAAACTGCACACTTTTTGGCAGTAACTCCAACATGTCATTGGAAAAGAGATTAAGACAGATTTTACTAAACCAAACTGCATACTTCATTCATAATTCTAAATGTGAAGCACAATGCTAATGTAATTTTATTTTTATTTCTAATCAGCTAGTCTAGACAAAAAGTTAATTCTGATGACATTTATGTTGTCATTCCTCAGACTGAGTAACTGCAACCTTTCAGAGAGAAGCTTTGAAGCTCTGTCCTCAGTTCTCAGGTCCCAGTCTTCACGTCTCAAAGAACTGGACCTGAAAGGCAATAGTTTGAAGGATTCAGGAGTGAAGTTTCTATCTGATGGACTGAAGAGTCCAAACTGCAAACTAGAGAAACTAATGTAAGTATCAGAAACCTGGATCTGACTTCCTGTTCATGAAGGATTTCTTCTCTATGTATAACATATAACATTTAAATGTTAGATATTATAACATATATAAATGTTATACATGTTGTGTATTTACCATTTATGTAATGTGTAAATGGTAAATACACACTGGAAATTTCTTTTTCCTGCTTGTTCCTTCAAAAATTTCAAAGCACAGTTTTACTTAATGTTTGAACTAAAAAGTGTATAAAGAAATGAGTGTGTGTCTTAAGATTACCCTTTAAACTCCCACGCCTCAAAATGTCTGGCTGGCATTTTGGAAAAAAATAATTCACATGAACAATTTCTCCATAAGAAAAATGATCAAATGAACTTGTGATGTGTCATTGTTTTACAGTATACTGTCTTCTCAAACAGTGTGTGAATAGTGTGAAATAAAAGACAAAACTCTAATAGATTTTAGAGTTTTAGAAAATAAAACTCTGTCAAAGAACATAAAGGGTAGATTTTGTCAAAAACAAAATAAATCAGCAGTGTAGAGTTTTTTAGTCTTTCTCTCTCAAAATTCGACCCAACACTAAACTATATAGAGTATTAATACTTTTGTAAGATGGAGTACCAGGATATTAAATTATGTTTATTGATTCTGTTATTGCAGCTTGTCAGGCTGCCTGATCACAGAAGATGGCTGTGCTTCTCTGGTATCAGCACTCAAATCAAACCCCCATCATCTTCGAGAGTTGGATCTGAGCTACAATCATCCAGGTGACTCAGGAGTGAAAATGCTTTGGGCTGGACAGAGAGATCCACATTGGAGACTTGAAACACTGAGGTATGGCAAGACCTTAAACCGACCGCTGAAGATGACAGGTTTGTTCTACTTGTCACTGAAGCAGCAGATTTTTTTCTGCCACTACAAAAACAGGAAAGCTCACAGTCTCGAGGAGGACTGTATTGTCCAGCTATGGACACACCCACAAACATATAAAAATAATTCATTTTTATATATGTTTTCAGTTTAAAAAAAACTGCAAATATATAAATAGATATATTGTCAGCATTACCAGTCAGCATTCTCAGCTGACTGAGAATGCTGACTCATTCGTTTTGTCTTTCAGGGTGGAGCCTGCTGGTAACCGATATTTAAAACCAGGACCATTTAGATGTAAGTTTGTTTCTGTTGTTGATTCATGACATAAAATCAACTCATCCACAACCATATATCAAAGTATCAATAAATTTGTCACATAATAAACCAGTAACTGCACTCAAATTGTTTTTTCTCTCCATCAGATTCATGTCAGCTGACATTTGACCGAGATATAATCAACCAAAACCTCCAGCTGTCAAACAACGACAGGAAGGTGACAAATATTCAGAAAGCTCAGTCAGATACTGATGATCTAGACAGAAGAAATATTCCTCAGCTGCTGTGTGGAAATGGTATCAAAGATTGTTGTTATTGGGAGGTTGAGTGGAGAGGAAAAATAGAGATATCAGTAAGTTATAGAGGACTCCGAAGGAGAGGACTCACTAATGACTCTGTGAGTGGAAAGAATGAAGACTCCTGGTGTTTGAGTTGCTCTGATGACGGTTACAGCGCCGTTCATTATAAGAACAGGAAACTCATGTCATCAACCTCTTTTCCCACTGTTTCTAACAGAGTAGCAGTCTATGTAGACTACACTGCTGGTAGTCTGTCCTTTTACAAAGTTTCCTCTGACTCTCTAATCCACATCCACACCTTCAACACCACATTCACTGATACCTTGTATCCTGGATTTACAGTCCTACCGGGTTCCTCAGTGTTCCTGTGTTGAGTCTTAATTTCTTGCCTTCTGCACCGTACTCGATGGTTGACGTACAAATTGTTCATTTGTTTTCGAGTTACTGCGGTTGTGACATATTTAGGTTTGAGGTCTAATGAGTGATACACCTTCCTCAGCCAATTCTTTGCAAGTTAAGGCTACATGTAGACTGATAACAAATTAAGAACATTTATGATTAAAATGCTGTCAGAATGGTTTATAAATGAAAATACCATCTGGTTATTGATTTTTGCAATAGGGATCAGAATTATATGTCTGTAAACTACATTTTATATAAACAGCTCTCTTCACGTCTTTTGTACTGCTAAAAATGATCTGTGTTCTTACTTGTGTTTTATTGTAAGATGTTGACCTCTGATGCTTGTACTTTCTCTGTTCTTATGAATATTGCATCGTAAATATATGTGCAGTGCTACAAAAATTAACTTCAGGCCAGATTTTTTCTCCAGCTTTTTTGGCGAACTCAAATTATTCAAATCATCAAACTATATTTTTATAACAGACATAAACAGAAAGTAAATCACAAAACTGCTTTTAAAAGGTGATTTCATTTATTACGGAAAAAAAGCTTGGGAAAAATGGGTGTGAATAAAACTTATTTAATCATTCTCATTGTCCTTCTTATCATTATTAACAGTAGCATGTTAAGAATTCTATCTATCATTCTTAACATTAATATTTTCACCATTCCTGTTTTACTTATGAATTTTTACAACTCAAAAAGTCTTTAAACAAACAGGTTCATGTACATATACCATGAATATTCACAATCACACAGACATGTAAACACACTGAGCATGAAGTGCATAACAGAAATTAAACCCAAACTTCTTCATGTTACAGATTAACTGAAAGCATGTTTTAAGAACAAATTAAAAGAGAAAACGTTAAGCTCTTTATTCCATGTAAAGCAAACTAGAATCTGTGGGCCCAGATTTTATTTTATGCATTTTTCATTGTTATATTTGGTTTATGTGACGATTATGCAGCTGACCTCCGAGGGACATGAAAACCTGTTTAACTTTCCAAGAGAGAAATCCTACATTTGAGTTTACACGAACCTGGAAAGAGGTCACACTGCTGTATTATAGAAAATAGAGGATTTGCACATTTTAAGCCTAATCCAAGCAAACAGTTAAAAGAGACAATAACCCAAACTCTGCGAAATAATTTCCTGATAAAGAGAAAATTGCTGATCTATGAGAATTTCCTCCCAGATGCAGATTTGTTCATACTAACATTTTCACCTGACTTTGCCTCATTAATGACTAAATGAGGTCAAAGGTCACTCTGCCATTGCAATGACATCTGCAGGACGAAGCATTGAATCTCTATGTATCTAAAATATTTCTGAAGACACTTGTAATCATTGTTTGTTGTACTCTGTTATGCATGTCATGATTTTTCTTATTTTTTAATATGTATAAATAGGCCACATTTGGGTAATTTAGACTAACTTCCCACCGGCCACTATTGTTGCATGAAATGTAATAATTCATAAATATCATGAGTTAGGGAGGACCAAGGATTGAAATGCATGCACTTATTTTGCAGGAAAAAATGTGGTATTAAATGGGTTAATGTGAAAATAATTATTAAACACGACAGCAGTAGAAGATGAATATTTACGTACAGTTAGGGCCAGAAATATTTGGACAAGGACACAGGTTTTGTTATTTTAGCTGTTGACAAAAATATGTTCAGAAATACAATTTATATATAATATGGGCTGAAAGTGCACACTCCCAGCTGCAATATGAGAGTTTCCACATCCAAATCGGAGAAAGGGTTTAGGAATCATAGCTCTGTAATGCAGAGCCTCCTCTTTTTCAAGGGACCAAAAGTAATTGGACAATGGACTCCAAAGGCTGCAAGTAACTCAAAAGGCCTTTCCCTCGTTAACCTGTAATCAAGTAAGTAGTTAAAAGGTCTGGGGTTGTTTCCAGGTGTGTGGTTTTGCATTTGGAAGCTGTTGCTGTGACCAGACAACATGCGGTCAAAGGAGCTCTCAATTGAGGTGAAGCAGAACATCCTGAGGCTGAAAAAAAGGAAAAAATCCATCAGAGAGATAGCAGACATGCTTGGAGTAGCAAAATCAACAGTCTGGTACATTCTGAGGAAAAAGGAATTGACTGGTGAGCTTGGGAACTCAAAAAGGCCTGGGCGTCCACGGAAGACAACGGTGGTGGATGATCGCCGCATACTTTCTTTGGTGAAGAAGGACCCGTTCACAACATCAACTGAGGTCCAGAACACTCTCAGAGAAGTAGGTGTATCTGTCTCTAAGTCAACAGTAAAGAGAAGACTCCATGAAAGCAAATACAAAGGGTTCACATGTAGATGCAAACCATTCATCAATTCCAAAAATAGACAGGCCAGAGTTAAATTTGCCCAAAAACACCTCAAGAAGCCAGCCCAGTTCTGGAAAAGTATTCTATGGACAGATGAGACAAAGATCAACCTGTACCAGAATGATGGGAAGAAAAAAGTTTGGAGAAGAAAGGGAACGGCACATGATCCAAGGCACACCACATCCTCTGTAAAACATGGTGGAGGCAACGTGATGGCATGGGCATGCATGGCTTTCAATGGCACTGGGTCACTTGTGTTTATTGATGACATAACAGCAGACAAGAGTAGCCGGATGAATTCTGAAGTGTACCGGGATATACTGTCAGCCCAGATTCAGCCAAATGCTACAAAGTTGATTGGACGGCGCTTCACAGTACAGATGGATAATGACCCCAAGCATACAGCCAAAGCTACCCAGGAGTTCATGAGAGCAAAAAGGTGGAATATTCTGCAATGGCCAAGTCAATCACCAGATCTTAACCCAATTGAGCATGCATTTCACTTGCTCAAATCCAGACTTCAGACGGAAAGACCCACTAACAAGCAAGACCTGAAGGCTGCGGCTGTAAAGGCCTGGCAAAGCATTAAGAAGGAGGAAACCCAGCGTTTGGTGATGTCCATGGGTTCCAGACTTAAGGCAGTGATTGCCTCCAAAGGATTCGCAACAAAATATTGAGAAAAAACTTTTTTGTTTGGGTTATGTTTATATGTCCAATTACTTTTGAGCTCCTAAAATGTGGAGTGTTTGTAAACAAATGTGTACAATTTCTACATTTTCTATCACATATTTTTGTTCAACCCTTTAAATTAAACGTTACAATCTGCACTTGAATTCTGTTGTAGAGGTTTCATTTCAAATCCAATGCGGTGGCATGCAGAGCCCAACTCACAAATATTGTGTTACTGTCCAAATATTTCTGGCCCTAACTGTATCTATGTGTACAAAGAACACAAGTCAATATTAAAGTATGTAAAACAGGTGGCTTAACTTGAAAATGAAAGCCCACTTGCTGCCTACTTCAATGCAATTGAAGTCAACCATATTATACCAACTTTAATTATAAAGCCCTTTAAAACAACCACAGCTGTACAGAAAATAGATAAAAACTCTTACAGTTTAAAGCAAACAGACATACAATGTAAAACTAGATCTCACTGGAGCGGAAAGCCAAGTAAAATAGATGAGATTTAAGACGAGCTTTAAAAGTGGACAGTGAAGGCAGGTCAGTCCATAACTTAGGACCCCGACAGAGAAAGCTCTGTCCCCTCTGAGCTTCCTTCTAGATCTCAGTACCTCCAGGAGCAACTGAGCTGCACACCTGAGAGACCCATCAGGTATGGAAGGGTGAAGAAGCTCAGTGAGGAAAGCCGGGCCAAGATTATGCACAAGAAATTTGTGTTAGTTTTTGAACAGAAATTGAAGTTTCCACTCCTGTCTTTTTTAAGTGCTCTAGTTTATTCAACTCTTGGAGGTTTGACAACATTTGAAACACAACTTTCTACTGTTTCACAAACTCACACATTTAGGTTCAAAATCTAAAACAATGAAATAATTTCATTATTTGCTCCTCAGCTGCTCAACTAAATAATAAAGGTGTTTTTTAATTGAGTGCCTTGCAAATGAATCATTGTTATGTTTTCTCATATTTTATAAAATCATGTAAAGTTTCAGTTTCAGGGGAATTTATTTAATATTAAAACATGTGACATGTACAGGTTTGTATTCACTCCTGTTTAAACCAAAAATAGGTTGAAAGATTCTGAGTTGATGGTGATATGTGCTATAACTATCATACATTTAAAAATACAGAATGGAAAACAAATTAGTATAAACAACAATTAAGATGTATTCGGTTAGAAGTGGGACTTTCGATGGCTAACAGGACACCATGTGACGACATGTTTGATCCATGCACTGATATTAGCTGCATCTCCATCACCTTTAGCCAGGAGACACATAAAAACGAAACACCTCAGCATAAACACGTAAAAAACTGAGGAAATTACTTCAAATTTTCCTTTTTCCATCAACTTTACCTGTGCAATACTCCAAAAGGTGCACAGAAATGTTGATGGAAATAAGATGACTGACAGAAACTGATTGAAATCTCCCCATGACTTTGTCTCTTCTTGCTGCTATCAGATGTTTTCCCTTCTGAGCCGAATGTTGTTGATCTTTTTGGACATCATCGCCCGCATCATCAAAACACGACTCAAATGTCATTCGCCATCATTTTGTTAATATTAAAGCTTCTTGTTTTTCTTTGTTCAGCCCTGAATGTTTCTGCTCCATTTCCTGTTGTCTTCTGTTGTCCTTATTTTAACCATTAAACGTCATTTTTGTTTTACAGTCGCTGTTTTTTTTGTGTCCTTGTTTCATTTCAATGCCATGAAACTTAAGCTGAATAAATGAGATGCTACCACATGCTTTAAGCTTTCTTTATTATTAGTCTTCAAAGACAGGATACAAATAATCACCTTGATCTGTAACATTCAGTCCAGCTGGTTCTGTTCAAACACAAGAGCAGGAAAGTTCAAAGGTAAAAAACACAACCGTGCTACAGCTAATAAAACAGATAAACCAGAAATGTAAAAAATAGAATCTCTTTTGTGCAGATTTACATTTTTACAAGCCTTAATGTAAAACAAGCAGGGATTTTTCTGCTGGTGTTTTTGAATGAGGAATGTTTCAACTTTTTAACCTGTAAATATCTCCTGGGTTCAGTTCGGCTACAGAGGGAGGAAGTTCTAGTTCATGGTTCTGTTTGTGTGTTTTTAAATTGTCATCTAAAGGGAAACCGTGGCAGTGTCCCTTTCAACAGCGAATGAATCGATGGATCGATGGATCGATGGATCGACTGATCGATGGATCGATAAATTGATGGATCGACGAATCGATGAATTGATGGATCGATGAATTGATGGATCGACGGATCAACGAATCGATGGATTGACGGATTGACGGATCGATGGATCGATGGATCGATGAATCGATGAATCGACGGTCGACGAATCGATGGATTGACGGATTGACGGATCGATGGATCGATGGATCGACTGATCTATGAATTGATAGTTCGACGGATCGACGAATCGATGGATCGACGGATCGATGAATTGATGGATCGATGGATTGATGGATCAACTGATCGACTGATCGACGGATCGATGTCCTGATGGTGTGTTCTGAATCAGCCGAATTATGTTCAATGCACAGGAGCAGTGACCTCTTCTTCTACCATGTGACCTTCCTGAAGAAGTCTGGCTCACCAAGAGGCATTAGAGAGAAGAAATAATTTGTATAATGAATCTCTTTTATTGTTGATTTCTGTCTTTTATTGTCCTCTTATTTATTTCACATTTATTCAGTCATATTTTCTTCCTTCAGGACGATTTCATCATTCATTCCCATCCCTTCTTTCTCTGTCTCTCCCGTCTCTGGTCCAGGACTGGATGGCAGCAGCTCCACGTCCTTGGAGCTGCTTGTGCTGGCCGCCCTGGCGATCCTGGTGAGGGTTTGCTCATAGGGGGGGGCAGGTAGACCATGAGGAACACGCCATCTGACACATCCTGTTCAGAGCTGCTGCTGGGAAACTGGCTGCGGCGCAGGGAGGACAGCAGCTCGCAGTTCCTCTCCGGGTCCTGCAGATCCTCCAGGGCGATCACGTTGGCCAGATCCAGCTTCCCGTCCAGGCGGAAGCTCCGCCGGCGCCGACAGATCAGAAAGCCAAGGATGCTCACAAAAAGGACGAGGAAGGAAGCCGTTCCTATGGCGATGTAGGTGATGGATCTGGTGCTGATGATGGCTTCACCTGAACCTTGACCCTAAGAGCCAGACACAGTTAGGACCAGAAAACAATCACATCATGCACACACACGTAAATACACACATGTCCATGCATACATACATTCATCTGTCTGATAGAGAGACAGCATCTGGCCGCTAGAGGGCGCTGTAAGTCACAGATTTACTTTGTCCTCTTTAGACGTTAATCTGCAGATGTAAACTGGGAGGATTACAAGTAGAACATCTGTTCTTCTTTATGATTTCCTAATTGATTTAAATATTGATGGTGTTCTGGTTGGTAGAAAAATAAATCCTTGTCTTGATGTTGAGTAAATCTGTAGGTATTTGTCTAAATTATGTTTTAAAAAATGTTTTAATTATAAAATGATTTTTACAATCTAAGAAAGAGAATAATTTACTTCTTAAAATATAAATTGTTTAGGATAAAGTTTAGGACATATAAATATAAATGTAAAAACTAATTTGTTTCAATGTTCCAGAGTAATGTAATCCAATAACAGCCTAATTAACTGTTACATTTAACATAGGAGATACTTTATGTGGAAATTTGACTATGATATATGTATTTTTAAAGTAAATGTGTCTGCTCATTCTGCTGCCTTGATTTTCTGAAACCAGAACCAAACAGATGAAACAAATCATTCAGATGAGAAACGTTGCTCTACAGGAAAACAGCAGCAGTAAAAGGTTTCAATCTTTGGATTTAAATTGGAGAATTTTTCTTTCCTGGAAAATAAACTCTTAAATTCTTACTTGTGGTTCATTAGGATTTTTTCATTTAAACACACCACCAGTGTAAAGCAGAAGCAGCAGTCAGTGCATCGCTCTGACTGCATGGACTCACCGTAGCCTGTCTGTCAGTGGACGGCAGCGGTGATGGGACAGTGGACCAGTCCAGAGAGTCCCGACCTGCAGGTCCAAACCTCAACCAGCTGCTCTCCAGCAGAGACCGCATGGTGGGCTGGAGGAGGATCCAAAGTCCTGAAACCAGAGGCCACAGCAAGCGGAAAGTAAAGGTGGAGCAAAGAGACACAGTGGAGAAGGCGTCTGCTCTCAGCTGGGAGGGTTTCACTGCGAGCAGCGGCGAAGTGATCAGGCTGAAATAAACGGTGATGAGTGGGAGGAGAGAAATGAGGGCAGCAGACAGAGAGAGAGCATCCAGGAGAGGAGAGGTGCAGTCGTCACTGGTTCTGATGGGCAGATAATCTGGATTCAATTCAAGTTTCATCCTGATCAATCAATGCAAATGATCCACTTTAAACAAAAATATGATGTTTTGAATTGCAGAAAGTCCAGAAATAATCCAGTCCTGTAACAGAAAAGCAGATTTGAATCAAAACAAACAACTTTAATGTGGATTTTTTAGGATCTTTGTTAAAACCAGTTTGTTCAAACTGGTTGAGCTGAAAACTCGATGGTTCTGGTTCTGCTGGAGGTTTCTGCCTGTTCAAGGGGAATCTTTCCTCTCTACCATCGCTACATGCATGCTTGGTATGAGGAACTGCTGCAAAGTCAAGGACACAACGCTGGTGTCTGTCACTATGTCCAGCAGTGAATGCTGCAAATCAATGACTCAATCAACCTGCTGGGTTTCCTTAGATCAGTCCTACAACTTTTAAATGTGTCCTTTATCCTCCACACTTGATCTTTATCACAAACTGTCTCACTGGCATGCAGTCACTCTGCTGATGAGCTCATATTGGACTCCAGTGTGCTGGAGCAGAAAGTCATGTGAAGGTTGCAGGTCCTTAAGGACTGACTGCTGTTTGAGACCAAAACCTTCAATTGAAAACTACTTTGAGTAATGAACTGAACCTGATGGACTGTTTGATCAAAACTTTTTTCTGTAAAAGGATGCCGTGTTGTGAATGATGATGCAGCTTTAGCTTTCAGCTCCATCCATGTTCTCTGTCCTGATCTGTCTGAGTTCCAGTGATCATGAATAAAACTGGATCTGGGCATCGGGAGCAACGTCTGGAGACTCCTGGTCCTCATCCTCCGATACAATCACAGGAAAAGACACTGCAGAGGTCAGAAGGACTCAGTGAAGGAGTAGTTTTCCTTCAGGACAGGAACAGTTTGGAATCATCCAACCTCCAGCGTCGCTGGAGAAAGAAATGATGTGACCTGATCTCAAAAGGAGGGACGGATGTGAGGGGAATTTAAAGAATCTTGCTGAAATATTTGAATAAAAAATGTTAATTATTCTTATATTTCCAAATACAGAACAAGACAAAAAATCTCTTACTACTTTCTGCACCTCATAAAACTTTATTCTTTCAGCTGTAGATTTATAGAAATCCAGAAATAAAGTTTTTCTTTCTTTATTGGATGAGATTAAAAGATTACAAACATGGTGTGGATTAGAAAGACTCAAAATACCAGTTTGGTTGGTTCAGGATGTTTCTGACCCCTCAGTACCGGAACCGTCCACTTCAGAAACTGTGCCACATGTCTGGGTCACATAAATACTTTGTCTGGCCGTGTCAAACACCAGGTCAGCTCCAACTGCTCCTCGATTACCAGACAGATTTCCTTCCTGTAATCAGAACCATCATCTATCAACAACCCAGCCAATCATGAAACAGTTTGCTGCATCTGCCCAGCAACACTAAAGTCTGATCTCCATTCAATGAAAGCAGATGAGGTCAGACTTTGCTTTTTCAGTTCCACTAATCTGTCACTGAAGTCACCAAACTACTGATGACTCTATTTATTACAGGAAGAGTTAAAATTAGCTTTCCAAGCAAAATGCTGATAATTTTGCAGATAAAATGGACAGATGATGTTTGGACAGATGTTCAGTTTGGGGCATTCACAAGATCTGAAGCTTCCAGCCAAAGCTTTAGGTTAAATGTGTGAAATCCACACATTTAACTAAAAAAACTCAGAAGAGCACAAACAAATATCCTGGCTTATTTAAAAAATAAAAATCAGGTGAAGCAGGAGGAAGGAAAATCAGTTTGTGATGAATGTTTGCGTGACACAGACACATTAGTCAACAGCTTTATTTTAGTCATGGACTTAACACCAACTAAATCCTTTCTGTTCACTGCTGATCACACTGATGGCTCACAACATCTGTCCACTTGCTGCTCGCCCTCAGACAGCTGGAATTAGGACAGGTCAGGGACACTGGCAGGGACAGAAAGAGACGGAGAGACAAAGAAAACATCCTGCTGACTGCTGTTGTTCAGTCTGTAATCACAGGAACAGACGGATGGATTTTTCATCCTTGCAGGTCAGTTAGATGGTTTCATGGCTTTTGGTGATGAAAAGCAATTTATGCAGTGAAACACTTTGTGATCACTTTCACTCAGATGCTCAACAAAACTTTTTTATAAGTCTCTAATTTATTAACATCAGCTAACCATTATGTTTTATATGTTCTGTTAAGTCTAACTGTGGTTTTTGGACAAACACCAAATACCTGTAAGGTCCCTGAAATGTTCTTCATCCTGCAGTTATTTCTCCAGACACTTGATTTGATTTTAGTTGCAAAACATCAGAGGGAGTCAGAGAGTCTGTCGGACTCAACAAGGCGTCTCAATGCTAACTGGAGTTTTACCGGGTAAGACGAACTTCTTCTGGAGATATTATAGTAAGAGAGCCACACATTGTTTTTACATTCAAAATTAGTTTTAGTTTTCGAAATAAAAGGAATCCAAATTATAAACTGATTCTGAAATAAATAGTTGAAGGTGGATGGTTTGGACAAACAGCCCAATAAAACTGACTTGACACCAATCGGTTGGGTTTGAGCCTTTACCAGTCAGAGAAAACTGGAACAAATGCAGCAAATGAAGAATGAGAAAGTACTTAGAAATGAACGGGACAAACTGATGAAGTGAGTGAAAAGAGTAAATCTCCCGAGGAGAATCAGAAAGCGACTGGCCTTCCTGTCCTCAATATGCCGCTCGCATCAGGGCAGCACGCCTCTGTCGTAATCTATCCTAAAGTGGACTTTGGTGTTAATGGAGGTCAGCGCTGCTCCAGCTTAGAGTAGTTTTCTCTGTAGCCTTATCTTGTGAAACTATTCTATGCAGCTTGTGGGAACAGTTGGATCCAAATCAAAAAATGAGGTCACAGCGTGTTGTGTGGAGAGCAGACGGTGAAAGGATGAGCAGAGGCTGATTGTCTCAACTGTCTCTAGTCTTTACTAAGAGACCAGAGACACCCTGGATTAAAACCGGCCGTCTGGGCAAATTTACAAAACCCAATTTCAAGGATACAAATGCAAGAAAATGATGTTAGAAGGAAACATCCAGGCAAGGACAGAAAGATGCAAGTTATTTTTTCAGAGTTGAACTGTGATTGTTGTTATGAGTCTCTGATTGACCGTCTTCCTCCTCAACACCAACAATGATGTGAGGGCCTCAGATTTTGGTGTAAGTTGTCATTGTGGAAACTAGTCCCAGTAGAGCCCATCATATACTAAAGGAGTCACAATGGACTCGATGCTGGACACGATGTTGGACACAATGTGTGCAGACCACTGAGGACGTTACAGGAGCTGAGAGCTGGCAGCCAGCTGTGGACATGAAGAGGTCAGATGGTGTGACCGGTGAGTTTCCAACTTTCCAACTCTTCTCATGATCCAACATCAACACATGGCCCCATGGCAGCACACCAAGACCAAACTGAGCTAAAACTGCCTGATCTTTACTGGGACAGAGCCGTCTTAACATGGGCAGGAAAAACATCTCTGCAGATCCCACACATCCTGGACACAAACTTTTAACTCCAGATTCACACTACAGAGCATCATTTTCAATAATCATCTCTGTCTTGGACCCACATTTTACTCCTTTATAAAGAAGACAAGACTGCGCTTGGACCATTTAGCGTTATCTGGTTGTATTTTAAATGAAGACATTCAGGAACAGAAGATGCTGAACACGTTTCAGGAGATTCTGTTAACCTGCAGCTTTTGGTTTCAGCCCTCAGAGATTCAGCTGCAGACAAACCAGGAACAAACAGTGACAGCAGTAACAGTAACCAGCTGCACATTTCTCACATGTCAAACAAAATGATCTTCACAGTGAGAGAAGAAGCGTAAAAACATTGCAGAATTCAAGAAGAGTCCATAATCCGTACGGATTCATGTTGTATTTGGTTTAAGTAAATACCTCCAGAGACATTCAGCGTTACAGACAGACACAAAGAGCCGAAGCTAGAAAAGAGACAACCAAACACAATCGGATTAAATCCACAATAAGTCGCCTGCTTGATTCTGAAATGAAATGTTTGTGGTCCAAAGACTGAAGCTGGATCTTAGTTGAAGCGGAAACTTCCTGGTAACTGACTAAAAACAGAAATGATGATAAGCTACAGCTTATTAAATCCTCCCCCAAAGGCACCCAGTGGATTTTTTTAAATATTATTTTATCATTTTTGTTTTAAAGCAAATAAGCTGTTTTCTCTGTTTCAGCAGCAGCAACATGAATCCACATTTCTATTGACTGCTGCAACTTTGAGAAATCTACAAAATACGTAATAAAAGGCGGAAAAAGTCAGAGGAATGCTGCGATGCACAAGGAAGCATCACAATATGACAATAAATATGAATCAGCAACACAACACAGACGGCATCAAGATGACCAGGAAAATGTACCAGCAAAAACAGAAGAGCTCTGAATATTATGAAATAAAAAGCCATTCAGAAAATCAGACATTAACAAGGAACCAGAGCAAAAATGGCACATTTATATTTAAATGCTCTCCATCGTACAAACAACTCTTTACAAACTTCATTCATTTAATCAGCAGTTCCTCAGTCGTCTCTCTCTGAAAGGGTCATTTCTTTCTCTCAACGCCCTCGCCGTGTGTCCTTCACTCAGCCACACCTCGTCCACCCCTGTGATGTCACATGATGATGTCATACAGTCTGCCGATCCGGCCGAGCCACTCGCGCGCAGCGCATGGCGGACCCGCGCGTCGGTGACGTGGCAGGAGAGCTGGCTGAGGCACGGGTAGAGCGCCGGCTGGAGCGCCAGGAAGGTGGAGTCCGACAGGAGCAGGACCTGGTTCAGGAGAGTCAGAACCATGTTGGTCCACGCCTGCAGACAGACAGGTCAAAGGTCAGAACAGGAGCAAGCTGGGGTACGTGTTGCAACATTTGTTCCATCTCCAGCTGCTGTGGTTCTCTTCCACTCTGCTCTGGGTCCAACCAACAGAACCTTCTGAGCAACCTGTTCCCCTCCTCGCCTGAGGGGGCGCTGCACCAAGAACCACTGAAGGAAACGACACGGGAACTTTTAAAAAGATGACACTGAGCATAACTCCTTTCTTGAGGAAGGGAATTTAAATTAAATTGGAGTGTAGTCAGGATTTAACTGTTGGTAAAAAAAAAACTAACTAAACTCTGAAGCCCATCAGTTTCAGTTTTAGAGAAAAGCAATGAGAGTGAATCAGATTGTTTCTCCTCCCTCACCTGTATCTGGGCCTCGGAGTCCCTCAGGGAGATGCTGTGTGAGCTGATGGTGGATCCTGACCGGGGCCTCTTCTCCTGCCTCAGCACTTCGGGCCCCGCGCTGACCGAGTGCCTGAGCGGGGGCCCCTGCTGGTCCACCAGCTGCTGGGGCCTCTGCAGCTCCACGGGGCCCCTCCTGTCTCCTCCCACCGCTCCCCCCGGCGCCGCCCGGGCCTGCTCCTTCATGAACAGGTTGATGTGGCTCTGCTGCACCGGCTGCTGCTGCACCGGCTGCTTCCTGCGTTTGTACTCCATCATCAGCTTGTTGATGGTTTTGTCCGTAGCGATGGTGTACAGTTTGTTACCGGCGTTTTCCCACCATTCCTTCCTCCTTCCGGGCGCGGCGCTGCTGGGAACTCCTCCTACCGAGCTCCCTGTGATGCCGAAGTCTCTCTTTTCCGCTCCGGTCTGGAAGTGGTGCGGCAGACTGCCTGTGAAGCTGGGAGAAATAGAAATAGCTGAGAAGATGAAGGAAGGTGAAGACATTTAGTTACAGAATGTGGACTTTATGAAAATACTTTTTTACATTTTTGTTAAAACAGTTTGTTATGAGACAGATAATCTGAAAAAAGTCGAGTTCCTCTGTTTTCACACGGTGCCAACTGCAGAAATTCACCACTAACCCTAACCCAATCAGAGCCAGGAGGAGGGTCTTTGTGCTGTTAGTCATGATAGTGTATGCACCACTCACACTTTCTGCTGGTTCACTGCATCTGAGGCTGCCATGAATGCTAAGGCTAGTTAGCATAGCCACAGATGACGGTAGACAGACATTTTTTTCTGAATCAGTAAGTTGTTCCCTCAGCATTTTGAGCAGCATGTACACATGTGTCATTTACAGCGCTAAGAGACTTCAGGATCTGACTGGTTGATTTGACTAGATCACTGCAGTAGAACTGCATGCAATCCAACATATTATTAGTTTTAACAAATTTGTAGATCTTTTATAGCAGTGACATACTGCAGCTGTAAGTTCAAATATCTGCATCATTAAGGCAGTTACAGGACAGATGTCAGACCTGAATCTGGGGCTGGGTGTTGGTGTTTCTCCAGGTGAAGCTGCACTCAGATCGATGCCCTGACCCCTGACGCCTCCCTCCTCTGAGGGCGTCCCCCTGGCGGAAAAGCCGCCGGCTGACGTCGGAGTGGAAGTCTCTGATTGGAAGAGAGGCAGGAAGAAAACGTGATCTCCTCCTGACGCCCCGCCTCCTCTCAGCAGCGCCGTCTCCTCCAGCGTGCTCTCCAGGTCCCGGTGCATCTGGATGTAGCTGTTGCACAGATCCATGCACACTTTGTAGAGGCGCTTGACCAGCCAGGCCCAGTCGGCGCCCCCTAGAGGCTGGACGCTGAGCGACGGTGCAGGAGCCTGCCACTGATGGCGCTTCTCACGGCCGCGAGGCGGGCTCACCTGCCAGAGGAAACCGACTCAATGACCTGACTCACAGCAAGAAACCGAAACCTGAGATCTAACGACTCAATGAAAACAGAGAAATTATTTTATTTTTGTTTCAGGTCAGTCAGGATTATATAAATTTGTTTGGAAAAGATTTTTAGATATTATTTTCTCCTGAGAATATAAAATATGAGATGGACAGATTCAGCAACACTTTAAACGTCCCAGTAACCAAATGAAACAAACAGCTCCAACAATCATGTTTTTATCACCTGTGCTGTTTCTTCAAAGATATCTTCATCCTCTGAGGAGGCGGAGCCAGGGTGGGAGGAGCCAGAGCTGCCTTCCTCTTCCTCATACAGAATCCGCTTCACCTGAACAGAAACGGTTAATTGGGAGAAAAGTTTCTTATTATAAAATACTTATTAGTGAATGTTTTAGTTGGGAACTGATGGTCATCAATGTGTGACTTGTGGAGACAAGGTATTCAGAAATGACATCAGTTTATATAATCCAAACATATCAAATATCTAAATGCCTTTCATGACAGCTGCAGACAGGAAGGCAGGGACAAAAGTCTGTCACGTTTCTGATCTATCAATACCTCTCTGTTGATTATTATTACATTAACTCTTACTGAACTCAGTAAGGGAAGAATGAGTTCCTAGAATATAACAGTTTCAATATTTATTTTATTCATCACCGTCTTTTACAGAAAGAAAAGGTGAGTAATTAATTCAGATCTAAAGATGTTTGAATAACTTTGGTTTAATATTTTGATGCGTTACGAAAGTTTTGGATGTTTGGCTGAACTGAGAGAATAAAAACTGTTTAACGATTGAATTTAAACTCAGATCAGTTTTTGCTGCTGAACATCAGAATACGATGTGAGCCACGATGTGGTTGATTTGACTAGATCACTGCAGTAGAACTGCATGCAATCCAACATATTATTAGTTTTAACAAATTTGTAGATCTTTTATAGCAGTGACATACTGCAGCTGTAAGTTGCAATGGCTCTAAAGTGTGGCCATTTAGAGCCTCAGCAGGGATTACTGTGATTGGTTCCCACCTGCTGAGCGGTCATGCTCTCCGCCTGGCTCAGCGTGGCGCCCAGCAGCGCCTGGAAGTAAAGGTTGAAGCTCATCGCCGACTGACGGTAAAGGTTTGCTGCTCCGCAAACACCCGACACCTTCATCAGCAGGTACTTCAGACCCGGCCGAGTGTCAAAGTCCCGAGCCGTCCTGCAGAGACGACACCGGTCAGAACCGGTCAGAACCGGTACAACCTGCCTGTCCCACTTTACGGTAAACACAGCAGCAACCTGTAAGATTCCAGCAGCAGGTCCAGGATGATGGCTAAATTTGTCATGGAGATGTAGCGCAGGAAGCCGGCGGTGGGCCTGCTGGGGTCGGAGGTCACAGGGGTCACCCTCTCGTTGCCCTCAGGCTGCTTGACGAACTCCTCCAGCAGGATGTCGTAGAGGTTCTGGAGCAGGACCTGATGGGAAAGCAGGCTCACCACGATGGTCCGGAACGGGATCCTGGAGGACGGACGGAAAAATAAATCACGTTTAGTCAGTTTTTACAAAAAGAACAAAAGTAAATGACAATGTAAGAATTGTTTTGGTTGACAACAATAAGTTATAGATGGATTTAAAACCTGATGAGAACCCGGATCAGAGTTAAAGGTAGATGGTTTTTAATCCTCAGCATCAGTCTGTCATTCCACACAGGAATGTTTAATCTGATCATTTTCTGCATATCATGCACATCTGATGGTGAATGACGCAGTGTGATTATGCTACAGATGGCTGCTGCATGTGAGCATCTGTCTCTCTAACACACCTGACAGCGAGTCAGAAAACCGCCTTACCCGATTTTCCTGCAGCACAGCAGCAGAAAGAGAACAGAGAGAGAATAATCTCAGCAGTTCACTGGTTTGGATTCAACAACAGGAAACCAGAAGCAATGAGCCAGCTGGACAGAATGTCAGTGAGAACCAGCAGACAGATTTAAAACATGCATCAGTGAGTGAGACCGGTCCACCTCTTCTGAGCATGCCCGTTGGACTGCTGGTCGGCTGGCAGCTCGATGATGAGCACACAGGACTGAGCGTGCTCAAAGCCGTCCTTGTTGTTGGGCGTCTTCGGAGAGCACTGAGTGTCCAACATGAAGACCTGAGACAGAGACAGGACATGACTCCAACGTTTCTGGACCTGCCACACTCATCTATTCAGTTCATTTAATGGAAACAACTTGTGTAAAACGTTGATGTTTCAGCTCCGTCTCATACTCTGAAGATGTTAGTGTTAGGATCTGTTCACCCACCTGCTGAGCCATAGCTTTGATCCTCCAGTACTCGGCCTCAGCTGACGGAGAGTGAGACGGAGCCGCCACCTTCACCTCACAGGCGTCTCCAGAGAAACTGTCAGAGCCGCTATGAAAACACGCCAGCAGGTTCTACAGCGACAGAGCAAAGCAATCCCCGTCAGAAATCTGCTGGAGTGATGAGCTTTCTGCACGTTCTGCTGGCAGCCAGCTGCTCTCATCAAACCAGAGTCGATCCATGAGAATGCAAGGAAAGGAATCAACTCAATAACCGCTGAAAAAGACACTGAGCAAAACTTCTTAATGGTATAATTGTAAACTTAAAGTGATGTCAGTTTTTAGTGGATGGAAGATTTTTCTTTTGTCTTTGAAAAAGAGCTCAAGCCATACTTCCTGTTAGAGTTGCACTAGATACACACGTTTGTTTTGGTTGTATTTACCCAGAATGCCCTGCGATGCAGTCAGTTTCCTGCTTTTGGCTCCAGTCCGCTTGGCGTTCACATAGGCATTCGAACCAAACCACAGTTCACTGTTCTGACCCACTGCAGGGTCAGATTACACATTCACAAAATGAGCCAGACTTTCTAGACAAGTGGATCAGACTTGGATTAAACCGGACTAAACTGGGCTGGTGTGAAAGCTCTCTTAGATTGACTGTTAAATTAAGAGCTTCACTTTTAATTGTTGCTACTTCAACATGACTGACCACACAGTCAGATGGCTGGAGGATGTTTGTCCATCTATGTGGAGTCCGGTGCATTGTTAGCGGTTCCAACAGGAAAAACCCTGAGGAACTCCAGAATGTTCCCATCCCGGTACGAGGTTTCCTATCAGCCACCTGATCAGCGGCAGTAACTCTCTCTGGGTTGTAGATAAATATTGTTTACTCTGGATCAGGCGTGACCCGAATGTGTCACAAACAAAAGCAGCTTTTCCATGAAGCTTGTCAAAGGTCACATGATCAAATGTCTGAAGGATGAGCCACTTGTTACAGATTTAAGCTGCGACTGAAGCAGAGAACGACTCATGAACAGACCGTCGTATCATTCCACCTCAAACATCCTGATTTTATGAACTTCAGGTGTTTGTTTTGTAATTTTCTATTAATAAAAATAGGTAATGCTGAAGGCGAGCCACTCGTAACTCCCTTTTCTTCACAAAACCTCAGAAGCTGATTGTTTTTACAGCCAATGACAATAAAAAGACAAAAGACTGAAACCTAAAACACGACAATATGTCAACATAACGATCGTCCTGCAGCGATGCACAAACAGTGGCAGAATCCTGTCTTAAATAATCGAGGACACATGAATCAATAATAAATAATAATCAATAATAAACCTTCCAACCCAATTACTGCCTTAGGAAAACTTTGTGGTAAAACAGGCACAAACTTCTGTTGGGATTTTATGAGATGAACTTGCAAAGTTGAGAATAATTTAGAAAAAGAAGTAAAATTATGTTTTTGTATTTTCAGTATTGATGTGAACCAGTTTTATAGTTTTTATTCAAAAGGAACACAAAAGGCTTCTGGTTATTATTTAGATTGTTGTTCCAACAATAAATTATAAAACATCTGAAATGTAAAACTGATCCGACTTACAGAGCTGGACTGGATGTTCCAGGTTGTTTCAAACCAGAGGAGCCGTTTCACTAAAACTCCACAAATACTCAGAAATACCACGAAGCTCTGAGACGATTTAGAAACACAAACTGATCAGAGCGTCACTGCAACTTTCAGAAACTGCTACCTTCACATGAAGAACCAGGGAAACCTGTTTCAGTCAGAGCATCTCTGAGCTGTTTGATACGGATAATAAAAGATGTTATTCCTTTTTTAAAATTATTTAATTACATTTTTTAAGTTCATCTTCTGTTTCTTATTTACACTTTTTAAGAACATATTGATTATTGTGAATATAAAATTATTTGATCTGTTGAGGATTCAGGAAAAAAGTGACGGCAGAATCAATAGATGTCATGATCTCTCTTTCTGATCCACACACACACACACACACACACACACACACACACACACGCACACGCACGCACACACACACACACACACACACACACACACACACACACACACACACACACACACTGGAGGTTTAATCAGTAAAGCTGCTTAGCTGCAGTCAGGCAGGCAGGAATATTTCAGTCAGATTCCCGTTGAGGTCCGCTCTGTGTTAACAGGAATGAAGTGGATCAGCAGGGGTTCGACTCACTGAGGATGTTCTCAGTAAACCCAGACACACACAGCAGGTGCCGTCATCAACAAATTAACACAAAGTCCTCATAAAGCCGAGCCTGCTGGGGTTTAATCAAATGAAACGGGCACGAGGGCTCGGTACCATCTGATGTTTCAGTTCTGGGTCACATGTCAGTGGAATCAAAGCACCTTTCATTCGGTTCAAAGGTCAGATAATAAAGTTTCACTCTGACAGAAATAAAATGTGAGACAAAATGCTGTGAAAAAACAACAGGTTGAAACACATGGAGGTCAATAAAACATATTTTTATACAGAGAGAGAAAGTTAAACTTCTGTAAGGAAACTTAATGTGAGAATTACTAGTGAAAGCGTTCTGATCATGTTTCGATTTCTGGGGTGAGTTAAATCTGTATGCAGCCTTGTTATCTGTATCAGCTGATGTGTGTGTGTGTGTGCGTGGGTGTGTGTGTGTGTGTGTGTGTGTGTGTGTGTGTGTGTGCGTGGGTGTGTGTGTGTGTGTGTGTGTGTGTGTGTGTGTGTGTGTGTGTGTGTGTGTGTGTGTGTGTGTGTGTGTGTGTACCTTCACAGGCTCTAACGTTGCAGAGAAAGCATCCTGCAGAGCGCAGCAGGCCAACCTCCACATCTCCTCTGTGAACACGGGACCCACAGTCACCAACACGTACCTACACACACACACACACACACACGAAGCAAATCAGTTAACGTTCAAGACAGAACATCATGTCTTGATGACTGGTTGCCATGGTTCCCACTGGTTTTACATGTTACAGCCATCTTTGTTCTGGAGGACATTTTTCTTTAAAGGTAATTATATTAATAAAGTCACCTTCATACCTCTGAAGATAAAAAACAATTAGTGTAATATTTCTAAAAAAGCCACCAGACTCACCAGCACTGAGCTGGTAGGGCGGGTCAAGAGCTACAGCGACCTTCTGCAGAAGGACAGCGACCGACCTTCTGCAGAAGGACAGCGACCGACCTTCTGCAGAAGGACAGCGACCTTCTGCAGAAGGACAGCGACTCTGCAGAAGGACAGCGACCTTCTGCAGAAGGACAGCCACCTTCTGCAGAAGGACAGCGACCTTCTGCAGAAGGACAGCGACTCTGCAGAAGGACAGCCACCTTCTGCAGAAGGACAGCCACCTTCTGCAGAAGGACAGCCACCTTCTGCAGAAGGACAGCGACCTTCTGCAGAAGGACAGCGACCGACCTTCTGCAGAAGGACAGCGACCTTCTGCAGAAGGACAGCGACCTTCTGCAGAAGGACAGCGACCTTCTGCAGAAGGACAGCGACTCTGCAGAAGGACAGCGACCTTCTGCAGAAGGACAGCCACCTTCTGCAGAAGGACAGCGACCTTCTGCAGAAGGACAGCGACTCTGCAGAAGGACAGCCACCTTCTGCAGAAGGACAGCGACCTTCTGCAGAAGGACAGCGACCGACCTTCTGCAGAAGGACAGCGACCGACCTTCTGCAGAAGGACAGCGACCGACCTTCTGCAGAAGGACAGCGACCGACCTTCTGCAGAAGGACAGCGACCGACCTTCTGCAGAAGGACAGCCACCTTCTGCAGAAGGACAGCCACCTTCTGCAGAAGGACAGCGACCTTCTGCAGAAGGACAGCGACCTTCTGCAGAAGGACAGCGACCTTCTGCAGAAGAAGCACTTTGCTGTCCTTCTGCAGAAGGTCGGTCGCTGTCCTTCTGCAGAAGGACAGCGACCGACCTTCTGCAGAAGGTGGCTGTCCTTCTGCAGAAGGTCGGTCGCTGCCTTCTGCAGAAGGACAGCGACCGACCTTCTGCAGAAGGTGGCTGTCCTTCTGCAGAAGGTCGGCGCTGTCCTTCTGCAGAAGGACAGCGACCGACCTTCTGCAGAAGGACAGCGACGACAGCGACCGACCTTCTGCAGAAGGACACCACCTTCTGCAGAAGGACAGCGACCGACCTTCTGCAGAAGGACAGCCACCTTCTGCAGAAGGACAGCGACCTTCTGCAGAAGCACTTTGCTGTCCTTCTGCAGTGGACAGAGAACAAAATATTTGCTGCAGCTGTAAAACCTTTAGACCAGCTGGTGTCCTGCTGGTCACCAGCTCAATTGGTGTCAAAATCGACAAGTTGAGAACTCGAGCGGTTATTTTCTTCCAGTTAAAAATGCTAAATCATTTTCTTGTGGCTCCTGAAGAACAGGATGGTGAGAGTGCCGACCTGATGCAGGAGCAGCCCACTCTGGAGATGGTCTCTGCAGGTTCAGACACGCAGGCCACCAGCAGCTTGAACAGATCCTTCAGCATCAGGTTGATCAGAGACTCGTAGCCGATGTCTGCAGAAAGAAACAAACAACCGGGCTGCAGTCGCATCGGTCCAGTCAGGGAGGACCGAGACATCAGTGACGCTCCGATTCCTCCTCATCCCAGCAGAACCTGATCAGGCCCGGATCCAGGAGCTCACCTGAGTGGATGAAGCTGTTGACGTGTTCCACAACCAGTTCAGACGACAAACCGATGGCGTGCTTGAAATTCGCCGCCGCCACGTCCCAGTATGAGTGGTCGCCATGGCTACGCTGCAGCCACAGCGACATCACAGGAAGCAGCAGCTGGATGACGGCGAAGATGGCGAAGCCCGGACCTGCAGGGAGGGAGGTGGAGCGATTAGGGAACCTGAGCAGCAGTTAGTCTGTTAAACCGCAGAAACACAGGAAGGTAAAAGCATTTAAAGCCTCATCCTTTAAGATATGAATTTATTTACTTTCCAGTCAGCTCACTCTGCCTCACTGGATTATTCTGGCTCCATTTCTCATATTTACAATTCTCATGATCTCATGATCACCATGTGCTGCACTCCTTCACATCTGCTTCATACTGAACACACATGCTGCAATATTTGACTCATCACAGAACAGTTGCTATTTCCAGAGTTTGTGAAATCCCAACATCTGTTTAAATGCAGACTTATGAATATTTAATAATATTCCAGGATTTTCCTGTAGACCAGATCCAGAGATGTTCTGCTGTGTTCCTGAGCTTCACCTGGAACGGCTGTGACCTCTCTGAGCAGCGTGAACAGCAGCTCCAGGGTGGGGGGCTGGTGCTGCCGGGGGCAGTTGGACACAGCGGCGGTCAGCTGCTCCAGCAGTAAGATCCACACCTGGATTAAACCTGCAGCGCAGAGGAAACCTCAGCTGGACCCCAAACAGGAAACGAACCGGGTGGAACAGAAAGTCTTCTTCACCTGTGTCGTCGTCAAACTCCTGCAGGACGCAGTCGACTCCGTCCTCGCTGCTGACGGAGCGCTCCTGCGATGGCAGGCTGACCAGCCGGGCGCCCAGGAACACCGGCTTGGACGGCATCTTGTAGATCTTGGCCAGCAGCTGGAACCCAACAGAACCTGATGAGAGGCGACGAGCTGGTGCGATGCAGACGAGCTGCGACCGGCGAGGTCCTACCTGGGAACATTTGTGCAGGTAGTCGAGAGCCGGAACGCAGAGGTCAGTGGAGCTGAACCCGGACACGTGAACACAGTCTCCGATCTCCTTATAGTCCACCTCGCCTGCACACAAACACACACAGAAAACTGGAATTAGGAGCAAAAGGTGCTGCACAAATACAACAGTCACATCTAAAGCTCAAAACTGAAATGAAAGTTCTGAGAAATGTTAATCCCAGCTGTTCTGAATAAAGACATGAAACAGGAAATGCAGGATTCTGTTTCCATCAGGAATAAATCCTGCAGGTCTGGAAATGTGAACAGATTTTAAAAAACCCAGACCCACCCAGGCCTTTGACGAACTTGAGCAGACACATGATGTAGTCTGTGGCAGCGTTGGCGAACACCTGGATGTTGTCAGTGTTGATGAAAGCTTCGAAGACGTCGAACACGGGAGCCTGGGACTTCCCTGCGCAGAACAGGAGGACATGATCAGAACTAAACTATCTGTGAAACCAGCGTCTGTCTTCAGGCTGCCAGTTTACCCATGGAGTACTCTCCCAGCAGGTAGTCTTTGGTCTCCGCCCTGCTGCTGTGGACGGTCCTCAGGGCGCTGAACAGAGCCTCCACCCGGACAGGATCTGGGGAACACATCTCCACCAGCTCCCCGATGGACGTCACCACCTGGGGAGACAACCGGGTTGGAGCATGAGACTGGAACCTTCGCTGTGCTGGACCGGACCGGACCGGACCTCACCTGGTCCTGGACGTCCTCGTCACAGAGCTCCAGCTGCATGATGTGCTCGAACGGCCTGAACAGCGCCTCGTTGAAGTGGAAGTGTGGAAGCTCCGCCCAGCTCGTCAGAATCTCGGTCAGAACGTCGTGGATGAAGGAAACGGCCTTCTGGGAAACGTGGCGCTCTTTGTGACAAGCAGCCTGGAAACAAACATATTTTATCCCCCAGAACGCAAAATACATCAGAAACCAATCCACAGAAACACAAAGTCTTAGAAAGTATTTTTGTGGTGCTCATATCTGAGTACACCTGAAATAAGACAAAACTAACTTATAAGTAAACTTTCAGCAACAATCTGTTTGTTTTAAGTCAATAATTCCTTAATATTGATGAAAATATTCTAGTTTCACTGGCAGATTATTTCACACATATGTGAAATAATGTGTCGTCATAAGTGAATCAGGTTTTTCAGAAAAATTAAGTAAGTATTGACTAAACAAGCTCTGGTGTCTTGCTGAAAAGTTATCAAAGTTATTTCCAAGTGTTCGAATTTCGACCAAAACTACTTGCTAAGATTTTAAGTTTCTGCCGAGAGATTGAGGGAAACGAGTCAATCAGAGCAGAAAGAATATTTCAGAAGACCATCCCCAGTTCCTGTCTGCTGCAGTTCCCCACCTCCACCAGGTGGGGCGCCACCACGCTCCAGGCCCTCATTAAGTGCAGCAACGGGCGGTTCTTGTTCCTGACGATCCTCAGCATGGCCTCTCCGAGGCGGAAGAGATGCAGAGCGCTGCGGCGCTCCGACGTCGACTTGGCGACTCCTGAACACCACCAGAGAAAATCAGGACGGTTTCCACAGCAACAAGACAGTCTGCGTTTGATGATGATGTTTATATTCTTTACGTCGATCATTATCTGGGATATTAACACTGATTTGAGAAATGACAGTAATCTCATCTTTGGTTTCATCTGTCCAAAGAAAATTTGTTCATTCATCAAACCAAAGTTTCCATGTTTTCAAACTTTCTCCTCTGCCAAACTTGTTCATGTTTTTCTGATTGTTGTGTTATGAACTTTTAGTCATTTAAACCTGCAGAGTCTCAGGAAGAGGCTCAGAGGTTTTGGTCAGAAATATTTTCCTCTTAGAAATGATCTGAAATGACCTTCTGACCTTCCCTGACTGACAGCAGTAACAGCTACGTCTCTAAGGTCATTGCTGGTGACTTTCTTCCCTGGTTTTCTGTCAACACATGTTTTTAGTGTCTGTGTCCAGGTTTTCCCTGAAGTGACAGAAACGTGTGTGAACGTTTGCAGGTTGTGTTTCCTACCTGGCATTGCCAGAGAGTAATTTCCAGTCTCTGTCGCCGAGTTGAAGAGCTGAGACTGAGAAGCTTTCCTGAGCTGCTGCAGGAAAACCGACCAGACCGACCAGATTCAGCTTCGTAGCGGCTTCCTCAAACAGCCTGAAACACACACACACACACACACACACACACACACACACACACACACACACACACACACAAACACACACACACCCACCCACCCACCCACCCACCCACCCACCCACCCACCCACCCACACACACACACACACACAACACACACACACACACACACACACACACACACAACACACACACACACACACACACACACACACACACACACACACACACACACACACACACACACACACACATACACACACTTATCATAATTTTATTCTTCTGAGATTAATAAAGTATTTTAGAATTGAACTCAATAAACTGTGTTGATGTTTAAAGCAGCAAATTATAGAAACTAAGTTATAGAAACCATTTGGAATAACTTTAGAGGAAAACTATAACATAAACTACTTAGTTATGAAAAATGCCTTCATTTATTTTGGCAGAAAGACGCCTAAATATGCTCAGAACATCGTATTAAATCGACATAACCAGGATGTCCAGATAACTGGTGACCAGCTGCATAAAGAGCTGCTGAACCGAGGAGTCAGAACCGGGTCAGCTGCGTGTGAGGACAGCCTGTGGGTCTGTTTACTACTGTTGGTGAAACTTTCACATCAGAAATGTGTTTCCATCTGCTGCAGAGGATCACAGAGAACATTCTTTATTCCTGCAAAAGCAGCTCAGATAAGTGCTTACATAAGAGATGATCCTTGTCTAAGCAGAAGCTCACACTCATAGAGGCAGCTTCACTTCACAGTGTGTGTGTGTGTGTGTGTGTGTGTGTGCTGCATGCTCATTCATATTGAGTCGAATGTTTTGCACATGTGCCTGAAGGACGTCAGCTGAAATCTTGACTCTGTTTCTGACTGTTACACAAACTGACCCCATTTTATAAATTTATCTGCATTATGATAACTTATACACATAAAAAACACTGTAATACACAGATTCACTCTACTGCCACCTGCTGGGTGTACATCAGCACAGCACCTCATACTGGGTGCGTGATGCGACAGTTTGACTTTCATAAATCCATTTATAACCTATAAAGCACATTAATAAAATGTGTTTGAACTGAAACCACGACTGTAGAATTAAATTAGTCTAAAGCCGACTCCAGCATCACATGGTTAAAACATCACAGCCTCTTCAGGCAGAGGTCCAACCTGTCCGCCTGTGTGGACAGCGTGCAGACGGCCTTGGTCGGTCAATCAGGCTGCGCTCCTCAGGTCCAGGCCCCCGCCCCCTCTGCTGCTCTCCTTCAGCAGCTCCTGGATGGACAGCGGCTGGATGACGGCTGGCTCAGGCTCAGCTCGGCCGCCTCAGGGCTCGGCTCGCAGCTCAGCTCCAGACCCAGGTCCACGCCCGCGGCGCCGGCCGCCTGCTGGCTCTGCTGGGTGATGGTGGTCAGGGAGGAAGGCTGCAGGGAGCCGTCGCTGAAGTGGCTGTGCTCCAGAGAGCTGATATACTCCGTCACCCTGAGACAGAGCCGGACCGTGGTGAGTTTTCATGACTTTACGGCTGCAGCAGGGTGAGGTTTGGGTGTTGCTACCTGAAGAGTGTGGCCAGCAGTCGTGGTTGTGGCTGCCCATCTCTAGGCCCACGTTCAGGATGGCGTCCATGCAAAGCACATGAGCCGTGTGGAGGCGGACTCCCTGAGGACGGCCCATCTGCTCCAGCCGCTGCTCAACGCGCTGCTTCACTGCAACAGCAACAAGATGGCAGAGATGAGCAAAGGCCTGCAGGACGCAGAGCTGAGCTCAGCTCACACCCAGACATGCAGGAAGGTTTTAAAATGGACCCATTCAAGAGATTCAACCCTGAACTGTGATTGCATAAAAAGTGGAAACAGGTGTTAACAGGCTGATTCAAATAATTTTTCTGCTGTGAAACAAGTTTTTTCTTTTCTGTCATCAAAACTTTGTTTACAGTCTGCAGAGAAATCTGTCAGTGTCATTTATGAAGCATCCCATCATCATGTTTATGCATAATTAAAATATTTTCTACTAGTTGGTAGCATTAACTAAACATAACAGCTGTTTTTTATTTAGATATTATTCTTGATAAGAAGGTCTAATTAATGTTCCACATGTTTACTGATTTCCTAGTAAATTAATAAATTAAATGAACATAACAGAGCTACACTGAAAACTAGAATAACTGAGCTGCAGCCCTGCACGATTCATTCATTAAAAATAGTCAGATGGAAAATGATGTTGAATGTATTTACAAATCATTAGCTGAAATTTCCAGCTGTGTTTTCCAAATTGGCCACTAGATGTCAGTAGAGATCCATTTCTCACTGAGCCAGCCTCAGTCATGCACACAGATTGAGATTAGCGTCTCATATTTCTGAATTAGGCGTTTCATTTGGGGAATTTTCTCTTTCGGATTTCAAGGTGTGGGTTTTTATTGCAAAGCTGCTTTAATGAAAACAATCCGTGACGTTTGACGCTCCAGGTGGCGCTGTCACACTCGGTACCTTGTGTGATGGCGTCTCCCAGCTCTGCCACCTCCTTCTCCTCCTGCACACAGGAGGCTGCAGCCATCTGGGCTAAAGCTGATGCACAGTTAGCAGCAACGCCTGAAAGAGGAAAACGGACAAAAAATATGATCAGCAGTTCGTGGTCAGATCAAATCTTTGTGTTTTTTAAAATTAATCCACTGGTGAAGAACCAGAAACTGAAACCAGCTGAGGTTTGACACCATGTGTTCATTCATATTCATATTCATTCATCTTCCTGTGATGATAATTACAGCCTGGATTCTCAATGATAATTAACAGGTTGTGGTTATTATTCACCATGTTTGGTTAATGTGAAATATTCCATCACTGACAGACAGCAAGAAACCAAACATAGAAAAATGTTCATTTTAACTAAGCCAATAAAACTAAGCTAGCTTCAGATGTTTTCTCCTGAAAGGAAAACAGAAATCTGTGTGTGAATATAAAATCCATTTAACAACTATTAATATAAATCCATTCAATATATTAGGAAAATGTTTCCAGAAGGAGAAAGAAACATCATTTAGTCTCAAACCTCCTGTTGAATAATTTAGGGTTTTAAAACAGCAACAACTTTCTCTGAATCTTATCAAATGAATCCGAGTTTTATTTCCAGCCTGAACACAGTTCACTGAAACCTTTAAACTTTAGATGAGGTTATGATGAGATATTTTTGTTGTTGTTTCTGACTCTACATCAGCTGAAGTGATTTCCTGAGATGTTCCTGGGTTCTGCCTTCTGAAGCACCTGACAGCGCTGAGGCAACAAAGTCCAGTTTGAGGAGCCAAACAATCACAAACAGTCAGCTAAATCTGAAACTGTGCTGCAGGCCCAGCAGCTGGTCAAACACCCATCAAGACGCCATCCATCTTGCCTTCAGGACCAGCGCTGTGCTCCTCTGTGACCGGCTGCGTTTTCCTGACAGCGCTGTCCAGGAACGCCCTGACCTCGCTCCACTCTGCTGAATCCCTGATTGTAAACTTGATTTTTTACATCTATCCCTGTTTCTGCAGAAAGGTCAAAGGTTTCACTCACCGAGCGCGCAGCTGAGCGCGGCGGCTTTCCGCAGGCCGTCCAGACTCAGACAGATGGTGTCTCTTTCCCTCTGGCTCTGCTCCTTCAGCCCTCGGCCCCCAGGATGAAGGCCAGGCCCTGGAGCTGCCCGCCATGCGCCCCGTCAGAGGCGTGGACAGCACATCAATCAGGTTCTTCCACACGCCGGTGAGGATGAAGCGGGAGAACACGGCGCCTGGTTAGAAAGAGAGGAGGGAGAGAAACCTGCAGATAGCATCACAAGCCGGTTTCTGATCCTGAGGAGAAAAACGATAATGAGGCGTCATGAAGCGTGACTCACGATTAACGAGGTTAAAGTTTCTGTGCTAATTAAAGGACATAATCGCTGCCATGAACATGGAGGAGGTTTTAATAATTATAAGTGTCATTATTTACTGAAAATGCAAAGTTGACAGTTTTAATGCAACTTTTATTCCAGGTGTCATGTCAGTTTTATGCACATCTCTGTGTCAGAGGCCTGCAGGTGAAGCCACTGACTCATTCCCTCCATGACTGTCTCCATCTTTTTATTTCCCATCATCCCTCTCTTCTTCACTGATGACACGGATTCAAAAAGAGCTGGCAATATTTAAAAACTATTCCTCATGATTTAATAATTAAACCAAACATACCAAACAGCCAGCTGATTTCTATCCATGGAAAATCACTCACACTTAAACAACACACACGATTTTGTTTCAAAAAATATTCAGTTCAGGATCATTTGTTGTTGCAGGAGAAGAAAAAATATATTCTGACTTTCTTAAAATTTATTGTTGATATTTTATGAAAGTTTCTATATTTTCAGTGTCCAAATTGTAAATTTTGACACATAATCCAAGTAAATAAATATAACTGCATGTTATTGAATGTTTTCTTTTGCTGGAATTTATTGCTGATCTGCTGTAGACATAAACTTTAGACATATTTAATGCAACATTAAGATATTACATCACTATTATTTCAACACATGAAGTAAACAAGATTATTTATAAAGAAAATGATGTCAGAGGTAATTAATTATGACCATCGATTTTGTTTTCTGTTCAGCCTTCAATGCCAACGCTGCCATTTTGGTTCAACCTTTAGCCATTAAGCTGGAGGTCATTTGCTTCCACAGCAGAAAAACTTGCAGGAAATATGTTGTTGTTTGTTCAAAAGACAATAAAGCTTCATAAGAAGCAAATCAAAACCAACAACAGGGGATCTGAGGATCAGCCTTGGGGGACCTCTTGACGCACTAAAGCATTAGCATGAATGCATGAGTCTAACCAAGATGTCCGCCTTGAGTGAAATACAGACCTGCAGTCGCTGTGTCACTTCCAGCCCTCTCAGCGCTGAGAGCTGATTGGCTGGACGGCCTCCGGATCATCTGACCTCCAATAGCACTGCTGCCCAGGCCGTCGATGTCTGAGACAATAAAAAATTACTTGCATCAAATATTCATTCAGATAATCAAATAATCCACTACATGCATGTTTTATTTTTTCCCACGATTTACCCATCTCTAAACTCTTAAAACTAAATTCAGTCCCTTAAATACAGAAATGGAAAACAATGAGAGACCAGCAGGATGTGCAGATGCATCATGATTCCTTTGGATAAAATTATCTGTAAATACTGCAAACATTAATAAACAAAATGTACTGGGTTTATAATCTACTGGGTTGTCCAACATGACGTTGGATTTCTGTCTGAAGAAGCATGAAGAATATAAAAAAGCAGTTTTTCAGGGAGACCTGTCAGCATGGTGATGAGCGGCAGCGTGCGGTCTTCTGCTGAACCCCAGTACCCGGCGTCAGCCAGCAGGTTGCGCTCTAACACCTGGTGGTGAAGCTCCTCAATCCAGGCCTGGCACAGAACCACCAGGACTCCGCTGCTCTGGATCAAACAAACTCCTTCTGCAGAACACAAAGGGAAACGCTGAGCAGCTGCATCCAGAGAGGAGCTGAGAGAGAAGCTGTGTGTGTGGCTCAGCTCACCAGGCTCAGGGCGGGGGGAAGCTCTCTCCGTCTGTAGTAGTCGCAGCAGCAGAGCTTGAGGTTGAGCAGCAGAGCGTAGTACGACACCAGGTACAGACCGTCTGCGTTCATCAGAGCCTGGCAGCCCAGAGAGTCGCCCGATTCAAAGCCTGGAGAGTGAATCCCACCTGAACCAAGGAAAGCTTTAGAGAATCTCAGCCAAACATTCAAACTTTAAAATTCATTATTAAACAGCAGAACTTCATATGAGCCCTGACTAGTATTCACAACGCCACTGATCCTATCAGCTGAGACAGACGAGGATTTAAGCCAACAATCAAAACAGAATAAATGGTAGATAAATGATATCTTAGAGAATGAGAACATTCTGACGTTATCTTGTCATTTTGATGAGTTTCATGTCAGATCTAAGAGGTAAAAAAGAGCCTTCAGGTCCAGTTTGGTAGGAAAAATTCAGACCAAATAATATAAATAGGAGTGAATTTATGTCTGAGTTTGTTTCTGCACCTTGGACTGATTTAACAGAAAACTGAAAGTCCTTCAGCAGAGAGACGCTGAGGGAACAGAAACATGCGGTTCATCTATAAACTGGACATGAAGCTGTGATAGTGAGAGGAATTTAAATCCAAAAGTTCATCACAACATTCTGGCCGGACATCCAATGGTAAAAAACATAAAATCATGACGGTTAATTAACTGATCAGAAATCTTCTGCAGTAGCTGAGTTTGTTTCATCATCCATCCACTCTGAACTTCATCCTCCACTCACCAGCCTGCAGCCCGGAGCAAAAGGTGGAGGAGAAGTTCTGCAGGGACAGGTCCACCTCCTGGGCGGAGGCCAGGCCCAGGAGGCGGGGCAGCAGCGCCGCCAGCGACTGGACGAACAGCCTGGCGCTCTGCTGGTCTGCCTCCTGGTTGCGCAGCAGCTTGAGGGACAGGGCGGCGGTGCGCAGGGAGCGGTGGCCCGGGCAGTCCCGAGGCGTCTGCTGCTCCTCGTCCACCAGAGACACGTTGTCAGACCCGATGTCGGACACGTCGGAGCGGCCCGAGTCTTTCTCTGCAGCCATGGAGTACTGATCGCACGAGTCAAACTCTGTCCGAGACAAGTCCTGCTCTTCCATGCTGCAGGACAAGCAGAGTCATGAATGAACGGTGAGGAACTTGTTTTAAATAACGACTTAATAACAAATTATTGACTTAAAACAAACTCTTTTACTTTGCTGGAATTTAACTTAAAGGTTAGTTTTGTCTTGTCAAGAGAACAAAAACATTTGCGCTAAATATTTCTGTGATTTTTGCCACTAGATGGCGCTACTGGGGACTACTGAGCTTGAGAAATCCCAGTAATGAAGCCTAAAGTCGTACCTGAAGTTGCTCTCGCTGTACCTGGAGCCCGGTCCATGGTGCGACCGCGTCCTGGAGTCCACTGACAGGAAGTTGGTGATGTCAGGGAAGACGAGAGCGTGGCTCCTCTGCACCACGTCAGGAGGAACGCCTCCTCTGTCTCCTCTGTCCTTGTCCTCCTGTCCCTCGGCCTCCGCGCCGCGGCCTCCTCCTCCCTCCGCCTTCTCTCCTCTCGGAGCCGCGCCTCCTGCCGGATCCCGCTGGCTTCTCTCCTGGCCTCCAAACGGACAGCTCAGACGGACGCGTGCGTCCTCGCCGCACTCCTCAGGTGTGTTTCCCTGACCCAGTCCCAAGTCCCCCATCTCCAAGTCCAGGGTGGTTTGTCCCGTTTCCGTGGTGATACTGATGCTGATGTCCGGGCTGCGCTCGGTGGCGCCTGCGGCGGCCATGTTGGAGGAGGCGGAGCTGGGGTCCCAGTGAGGCTGCTCTGAGGACAGGATGTGTCTCTGCCACCTGAAGTCGGCCTCGTTGATCTCCATGGACTCCCGGGTGGACTCCGATCCGTCCTTCAGGTCGTCCAGGCGTCTGAGGAGGAACCGAGCCTGCAGGAGGAAACACAGCGACTCTCACTGCTGTTCATCCATCCAGAGAGAACATCACATGCAAAAAGTCACCATGTTGGGATTTGAACCCACAACTTCTTCCAGCAAGCAGAAACCTCAAGAACCTCTGTTAATAGTTATTTATACCTTTAAATGTAGTCTATGGTGAGATTTATTTAGTTTTTGCTATTTATTTTAGTTTCATTTATTATTATAACTATTATTATTATTATTTATTATTATTATTATTATTATTATTATTATTATTATTATTATTATTATTATTATTATTATTTCATCCATTCATAATCAGCATAAAAGTAACCAGAATATATTAAATGAAACTTAATTAATTGCAGTTGTTGGTCATTTTTGCTAACTCGTCTCAAAGTTTCCAGGAAGCGGCTGTGAGGTTCACTTCCTGTTCTCCTGCTATCATGACTCTACCTGCTCAGGCTGAAGGCCGCGACCCTGCGACAGGTCATCCAGCGCAGCCAGAAGAGCGCAGGCGCAGGAAACGGAGGCGAAGCACGCCTCGATGCCGCCCTTCATGCAGGCCTTAGTCATCCCATCCATCACTCTGAAAACAGAACATCCAAACTGAGTCCAGGTTCAAAATGCTTATTTTTGTTTAGTTTTCTTGCTAATAATCTTTTGTGAAGCTGTGGATCAGGTTCATTTACTGACAGTTTGAGCAGATCCAGGTGGGACTTCCTCTTTGAGAAGGAGCGTTTCCTGGTTTCAGGTTCGGCGACACACGGGCCAGCCAGGTCGTAGAGGCGCTGCGGGCTGCCAAGAATCTGACCAGGACACAAAGACGTCAACATCCCTTCATTTAGTGAGCAGAGGATGGATGGAGGATGGAATCACCTCCTTCATGATGCGGATGGCCTCGGTTCGGTGCTGGGGCGGCGGGTAGAGCAGGATCCGGTGGTACAGCGACTGCAGCACCGGCTTCATCGACTCCACGCAGCTCACCAGGCGCACCAGCTCTGCTGCGATGTAGCACACCGTCCGCACCACCGGCGCGATCCTGGCGGGGGCGCTGGAGGAGCAGCCGGACCCCCGGCCTTGATCGGACACTCCCCCACTGGAAGAGTCCACTTCCTGACAGGTTCCTGGACAGGAAGTGGAAACAATCTGGCATTCAGAGACGAGTAAGAAGATAAACGACAGGTGGACGAATGGATGCCTTACCTTGAGCGATTCTCTCTGAAAGCCGGTCTCTCTCTAGCGCCCCCGTGTAGCCGTGGTGAGAAGTGATGGTTTTATCGTTGACTGGATTTCCCATAATCGCCACCAGAGACGGACAAAGCTGCTTCCTGCAACAAGAAATACCGTCAACCAACAACAAGACATAACTCAGTAAAAAGTGTTTTCCTGGCATTTGTGTCTCTTTAACTTCCAACATGAAGTAT
>NW_026562481.1:827500-837500 GCF_027474105.1 Poeciliopsis prolifica | reverse complement strand
ATTTAGTCAGAAATCTGTGCTTTTTCATTTGATATGATTTTGGTCGTACATAAAAACTTCCCTGGATAATCGGAGTGTTCCTCTGACAGAAACATCCTCACATTTCACAAGGATTCATCTCAACTCTTCAGTTCTCCTGTTTCTTTCTCCGAGTGGAAAAAGCTTTTCTGTTTCCACGGAAAGGCTCCTGCTGGTATAAACTAAAACAAGCTGAACTCAAAGTCCGGATGTTGAAACAGATGGTCGAGTCTCCCATCCATAAGGATTATTTTCTCATTTTACTTTCAGAAACTTGTTCTGCTAAAAACACTAAAAAACGTCTTCATGTTTATTATGAGACATTTTTCAGTCCCTGTTGTTTCAGCTCCAGGAAACTAAATAAAATATTTTAATTTACCCCAGAAACCGGAGCATGAGAAACATCAGTGGGATGTTGGGTGAATTAAATCAAACAAACTTTATTTATCCAAAGGGAAATGAAATGCTGCCATAACTCATATCATCCAAGGATCTGCAGCGCGGTTGTGGACGGTGACACTGTGGGGAGGAACTCCTGCAGCAGTCAGACCCGCAGCGAATCCGAAGAGGCCTCTGACTGAAGACTGGTGCTGCATGACAGTATGATGACTATCCTGACATGCTAACAGTTTAATATCAAATGATATTCCTGGACGACAGCATCAGCTGGAGTTTGGGATATGAGGTAAAATCAAATTTAACAACAGGACAGAATGAACACAGAGGACACGGCATGAATTATAGACTTCTTTGTTTGCAGCCGACATTTTAACACATTAATTTCTGGACCAGTTCAGGTAGAAGAATCAAACTCTTGGTAGAGATATTAGTGCGATAAATATTGGTCCTCTGCAACAACTGGCCAACAACCCATTCATCCATCTTCAGAGTTAAATGATGTTTTTGTTGCTTCTACAGAATCAAATCTTAAATGTTTGTTTTACCTGAGCGATCCTCAGGATGGAGTCTCCATTAATGTCAAAGTTTGGAGAGTAGGGATGCAGAGCAGGACCTGAAAACAGAGAGAAATCCTTCTGATGTTCTGCACAGGAGCCGAGACAAAAGGGTCAGAGGTCATTCGTCTGACTGTCAGCAGAGCAGCGCGGTCTGTTACCTTCATGACCTCCACCTGCAGGTCCTCATGCAGGGAGGGGGTGACCCTGATGGCCTCCAACATCTGGCTGAGCAGCTGCTTCTCCAGAACCTCCACCTCTGAGCCGACTCCGCCCACAAACCGGTCATCACACAGGAACTTCTGATGGAGACGAGGTCAGAGTTCACAGGTCATGAGGAACCAGAGAGGCTGACGTAGGGAGGATCATAATCGTGTTCAGTACCTGCATGCCGGCGAGCGCCGTCTGGCCAGTTTGGTGTTTTGGACTCCAGAGCCATCTGCAGCGGCAGCAGGCAGCGCTCTCTGCACAGAGTGACACAAACAGACGTTACTGACCTGGAACATTAATAAACACAGATACATCAATACATAAATAGAAATAGTTTCAATAAATTAACCGTTTGCATCTGCAGTAAAAACAAAATGGGTGATAAAATTCTTGAAGCTCCTTCTTCTTCTCTGATGAACATCAGATCCCAGCTGAGAAGGAAATTATTTATCTGACCTTTGATTTTCACCGGGTCACCCTGAGCGTCAAGGAGGGATAAAGTAATCAATAAGCTTAAATCTGTAGCCATAAATTCATATTCACATAAACCAGACCTGAAAACAATCAGATTCATATCTTTAAATTACTGTGGAAGATAGAAATCAGTTCCACTTTTTATTCAACCTACAACAAAAAACTATTTAAAAAACACAAATTTGAGTAAAATATTACCGAAAACGAATAATCATTATCAAGGCAGAAAAAAAAATACTAATTATTTCTACAACTGTACATCTTTAAATTATAAATTAAATATTTCACTGATTTTAAATGCCATCATTAGGCTCTAAAAATAACTGCACACATTTTTTCATCATATCTACTGAAGTTCTGATGCTGATTCGGTCAATTCCACTTGATTCTCATCTCCCTCCAGGTCTCCGTCTGGGATTTCTCCCATCGAGTTGAATTTCTCCAGTTGAAATTTAACTGGACCAATCAGCAAATGATGCTTGTAGTTTAGCAGTGGCAGCAGTTTGTGTTTGTCACGCTTCCAAACATGAATAAATTAATATATATTAATGTGTTCAGCATTTCTCACGTCTCACCCAAACGTTCAGCAGACCACAGAACAAGAGGCTGGTCTTTACCAGGCCAGTTTGAATGTGATCAACACAGAAAACTTTGACAAACTGCAGCTCTGGGTCTGTTATGCAACTATGATCAGAAACTATCTCCCGTCTTCAGAGACTCTTTGTTTTTCTGTTTCTTCCGTTCTCTCCAACTGAATCTCCTTCTCTTTATTCATGGCTGATTGAATCTCTGCTGCTGACGGATCCGCTGCCTTCAGACGCCGCTGAACCGGCTCAGCTCGCCCGGCTTCAAACGGGCCGCAGAGGCATGACAGTTAAATCAATCCACCGTCTCTTATGAGCCTGAAGACAGAAAACTGAGCCACGGGGAGAACAGGGGCGATCCGACCCAGAAAGACACAAAATCAGATCAAACTGGCAGAAACTTTCATATGAAACCAGGATAAAACCCAGAACTGACAGCAAATATCACAACTGCATCAATCATTTCAGTCATGCTTTGCTTCACGCTTTAATGTCAGAAGGTTTTTTCATTCAGTAGATGAAGAACTACTCAGATTACTGAGGATTTCATCAATTATTAATCTAATCAGCTCTAATAAAACAGAAGCTAATAATGAATAATTCATCATTAGAACTGCTTCCTCTAGGGGGCGCCACCGCTAACCTTCTGCCACACAAACATTCTCCATAAATTAAGATTTATTGCTGATTTTATTGTTTGTTTGTTTTTTACAAAATGTCACTAGAGAGGTCTCAAAAGTTGCTAAAAGTTGGCAACATTGCTTTCTGTTGTCTGGACCAAAACCCCGTTTTCCACCATCCTCTCATCCTGGTCCTCCTGAACTGACCGCCGTCTTTCAATATCCAGACAATGCAAATATGGACACAGATATCCGTCAGTTATCAGGCAGCGTGAGTCGGGTGTAATACTAGTTTCAGTTGAAATTCTGTTCTGGTTTCTCAGTTTCATTTTCAAATCGTAGACAGACTTTTAAAGTGTTTGTAAAAGTTCCTCAGATGTCAGGAAGAGTTTAGAAAAACCGTTAGTTTTATTTCACTGTTCAGTTTTATATTTGCCTCATCGGCTCAGTGGTTCCAGGACGATTTAAATTTATTCAAATCAGACCAGAACAGTTTAAAGACTCTCAGACTGCTGCAGGCGACGACACAGACAAGATGTCAGGGAAATCCTCTCCCTGCAGGTTCAGGTTGATGACAAGCCAGAAAAACGAGATTCTCAGAGAACTGGGCCAATAAACCACGAAGGGTGACACCATGAAAAAACTGACCGCATGAAAGCATGAAAAAACTGACCGCATGAAAGCATGAAAAAACTGACCGCATGAAAGCATGAAAAAACTGACCGCATGAAACCATGAAAAAACTGACCGCATGAAACCATGAAAAAACTGACCGCATGAAACCATGAAAAAACTGACCGCATGAAACCATGAAAAAACTGACCGCATGAAACCATGAAAAAACTGACCGCATGAAACCATGAAAAAACTGACCGCATGAAAGCATGAAAAAACTGACCGCATGAAACCATGAAAAACTGACCGCATGAAACCATGAAAAAACTGACCGCATGAAACCATGAAAAAACTGACCGCATGAAACCATGAAAAAACTGACCGCATGAAACCATGAAAAAACTGACCGCATGAAACCATGAAAAAAACTGACCGCATGAAAGCATGAAAAAACTGACCGCATGAAACCATGAAAAAACTGACCGCATGAAACCATGAAAAAACTGACCGCATGAAAGCATGAAAAAACTGACCGCATGAAACCATGAAAAAACTGACCGCATGAAAGCATGAAAAAACTGACTGCATGAAACCATGAAAAAACTGACCGCATGAAAGCATGAAAAAACTGACCGCATGAAAGCATGAAAAAACTGACCGCATGAAACCATGAAAAAACTGACCGCATGAAACCATGAAAAAACTGACCGCATGAAAGCATGAAAAAACTGACTGCATGAAACCATGAAAAAACTGACCGCATGAAAGCATGAAACTGACAGCAGATTCAAAACTTCTGCCTCAAATTGAACAAACTAATACCAGAGCCAACAGAGGACAAGGTCATTAAACACTGAGACATGAGCTGAATGAATGGATGAATGAATGAATGAATGAATGAATGAATGAATGAATGAATGAATGAATGAATGAATGAACTTACCGAAGCTGTGAAGGGGAAATCTTGAATGATCCCCTCTGAGCCTCCAGAGTTTCTGAAAAAACAGACAAAATAAAAATCAGGCATTGATCAAATATTTTGTTTTTGTTTTAGACAAAACAAAAATAATTGGAGCTTCACTATATCAGAAAAAGATGCGATAATTTTAATGAACATTGCTATAATGACACAACTTTCAATACATATATAATCACAAAGTGTTTGTTTCATTACTGCATCGTGTGTTCAGCTACAAGAAAACACAAAATAATGAAACATTTTCCAAGTTGCTTCAGCATTAACTGATTCATTTTCATGTGAACTGTCCCTTTAAATTTGGCATTTTTTTTTAGTAATAGTAGACTTCACAAATTGTTGAAAAAAGCTAAAGTTGGATATAAAATTACAAGTGTGATTTTGTGTCTTATTGACTCAGGTTAAGGTCTGAACTTTAACTAGACCATTGTTTTGCTCTGTCAGATCAGAAGGTCGCTTTGGATTATCGTCCTGCTGACGACCCGGTTTGGACTGAACTGGAATATTTCAATAAACAGTTCATGGTCCACATGAAAAAAAGCCCCAATCATCACTCCTCCGCCATCGTGTTTGAATAAGATGTTTGGTCTTTTCTTGATGCCTAGGATATTTTCTAAACTTTCTCTGAACTTTAAATGACATTAAAGTTGCGTTAAATTCTCTTTGGATTCAATTGCTGCTGCTTCTCTGACATCTTTCCTGATTTATTCCCTCCTGAGTGCAACGTTAAGTTTCTGCATAAAGAGCAGGAGTTTTATTATTTTGCAGATGTTCCTCCCAAAGAAAAGACTTTAAAAGTGAAAGTTGTGTATTTTGTGTTTGGTCTCAGTGTTCAGTTTGGACGGGCTCAACCGGTCCTGTTGCATGTCTGTGATATTCCACTGCGTTGAGGAGAGAACCTGATTCTCGCTCCGTCAGCACAACCTGAACCTTTCCTCTGTGAGCTTCACTCTTCGCCCGCCTTTATCCTGAAAGGTCATTCTGCCACGGCCACCGCTGTTAATGCCGGCGGCGTCTCCATGACATCAGAGGAAACCGTGTTCTCCTCACGGTAACACAGCGAGTCTCAGAGATTAACTGGATGTTTCCTGAGCATCTCGGAGGTTTCGCTCCGCCGCATTTACAGGAAATCCTTCATTTCTGCCGGATCAGCTTAACTTTGAAGCTGAAAACTGTTTCACTTTTAAATTTAGCAGGTGTTCACCATTTATCGCAGGTATTTTAATAAGAAAAAAAAATCTCTCGTCATGATTTTACAAAGCCAGCCATAAAATTAAATAAGAAGATATAATTTGAATGTTTAATTATCCTCAAATCTGACTGAAGAAGTTTGAATCGACTCTCCGTTCTGATCTCACATGTTCCCTGAAACATGTTTTCCCTGCAGATCACTTTAAACCCGACATTCGGACTTTATGCCATTCTGACCTCCATGTTCCAACGTCCAGGCAACATAAAGCATCGTGTCGTCAGAAGGTGGAAAACCAACCGGATGTCTCTAAAATCCTCTGACCCAGAATGTGTATGAAAACCAGACGGAGATCCATTCACTGACCACGTTTTTCTGGGAAAAATGCAAGTCCAAAGTTGGAAGTTGGAAAAATCAACCAGAACACAAGAAGAGATGAGAATTTGGACTTGGTTCAGTTCTGATCTGGTCTTTTTTGGCTGCTGCTAAAATGAGGCTCTAAGTAATAAACAGTGAATTTCTTTCATTTAGTTCAGGCTCATTAAACGTTTGACATGCAGAAAAGGTTTGATTAGCTGCAGCTTTCTTTGATCCATTTAGACTGAAAATGACGAGATCTGCAAAACCGGGTTTGGACTCTCAAGCTGTTTCTATTAGAAAAGGGTCCTGAAGACAACCAACAGTTTATCACAGCATTTATTATAATGACTGTGATGATAAATAACATTATTCAGCCAGTTGTTTAGATTCTAAATGTTCAGGAACATCATCACTGTTGCAACTCAGTTCAATTATAAAATCACATCACAATGTAAACAAATGGATTATATCCAGCATTAATACAGAAAAATGACAGTCACTGCTCTGGCTTATGGACACTGCAGCAGCCGCTTCAGTTCAGTTTATTTTTTTAATCTAATTCAACACAAATATTATCTGAAGCCAATAAAGAAAATAATCACCTCAGTCTAATCGTGCAGATCCAGTCTCTGCAGCTCATATTAAAGAACCCAGTCAGGCTCAGTTCATTTTCTAATTGATAGAAAAACTTACATCACTTCTCCTGGACTAGCATGCAGCGACAGTGGAGAGAAAAACTCCACTTTAACAGGAAGGAAGAACAGAACCAGAACTGGAGGTCTGCCTGACCCGCTGGGTTTGAGACAAAGAAGAAACACAAGAACACAGAGGTTCTGATCCAGGACCGGGAGAACCTTCTATGAGTACAGAGATAATGGCAGCAGAAGCTCCATCAGTGGCTTCATCGAGGTGAGAAACACGGCTGAGCAGAAAAACTCACAACTTCTAAAACTGCAGCTTCGGATCAGAATCCTGTGAGTACAAGGTACTGACAAACTGAAACTGTAAAGCACCATGTTCACTAATGGAGCTCAGAAGAAGTGGAAATAAACAGGTCGGTACTGCAGCTAGCAGCACACTGTATTCACACGGCGGCCATATTGGTCAGAGTTGGTGTCAAACCTTTGACTCTCCAAGTGGGTATTTCAGATTTGGGGAGCCTGGTTACCGGGTAACGATCATTAAAACAGAAAATATCTGCAGAAAATTCATTGGAAATTAAACTTGGGTTTATTTTATCTGAAATGGATTCAAATAAGAAATATATAAAAACTGATTGATACTTTTGACTGAATTTGAAAGTATTGATCAGAACTCTGTGTCTGCAGCTCTGCCTGCAGGTAAACATCCACGCATGAGTGGCGCGTGGAGGAGTTGACCACGTCAGCAGGTCATCAGGATGTGTCTGTTTGGAAACCATCTGCAGAACAAACACTGGAACCAGTTCCGGCTCCAGTTCTGGTGTAAACACTGAGTCCAGATCAGTGTGAATCCAGGGGTCCCGCTGCGGCCCCTCGCTGTTTCCCGCCCTGTTTATTATCGTCACGCACACTCACCAGAGGCGCACACGCACGCATCCCGCACGGCTTTGTGTTTGTGCCCAGACGCGTCTTTCTGCAGCTTCCTCAGGATTTCCTCCATGCTGAATCCGCGGCTGAAGGGGGGAGCGGGCCTGGGCGCGTCGCTGCGTGGCTTTTTAAGGGCGCGTAGGCAGTGACAGCATCCCGAGCCCCCCCGCTGCTACTGAGGATGAGGAGGAGGATGATGATGATGATGATTCATACCCAGCCCGCAGCCAATGATGTCAGGCCACCACAATCCCGTCAAGGTGGGAATGAACAGGAAGCGTCCGGGTTTCAGATCCCAGATCGGAGCCGATCACCTTTCTGCTGGTAATCAATAATCGGCCGCCATCGGCCTCCTGCTCCGTCAAACCCGGATCAATAAATCTCCTGGCTGCTGTTCGTGACTCGTTTATTCCTCCGATCTGTTGCGTTTTGGGAATCCGGTCCAGCTAATCCTTCTGCTCCAATCAGGAACCAGATCCGGTTCCAGAATCCTCCGGATCGGAGCCGCATCACAGCCGCAGCCCGAAAGGCGGATTCCTGCCCAACCTGGCAACCCAACATGAACCGTTTGTTTTCCTGGGTGGGACGCAAAGCGCGGCTGAGCGGCGCTGGAGCGGCTTCACCGGGACACGGACAGGTGCAGGAAGCACAGAGCGGAAACCAGCCTCTCGCCCTTCACAATAAAAGCACCACAGGAAACAGTCACTTCATGCATTTGATCTGTAGATTTTTATTTAAATGCAGCATTTTACTGAGTTTTATTATGTAAGAAAAATTAGACCAGGGCCGGATCTACAGGGATGAGGCCCCGGGGCTGGAGCCTTCAGGGGCCACAGGTAGTAATTACAGACAAACATCAGCAGGTCTGAACTGATGCTGTGTAAATAATATGTTGCAGCCTTTTGTGCACACATTTTCTTTTTCTTTTTTTTTCTTTTTTTTTTGAAAAAAAAAAGCTGCTCATTTGTTTTATTAGAATATGGATTTTTAATAATATAGTTTATTATTTTCTTAAGTTGTACACTTTTCTTTAGTTAATATTCTGATTCCTTATTTATTGATTGATTGATTGATTTTTGCCTTTGTATGACAACACATTCTCCCCTTCACTATTAGTTGTGACACAGAAGTTTTCATTATTCTGTTCTATTCTATTCTATTCTATTCTATTCTATTCTATTCTGTTCTGTTCTAACAGCTTCTAAATCTAAATGCTGGTTGCCTTTAGTTAGTTCAGATGAAAGTGGCTCATTTATGTGTAAATGTCGGGGCGGCTGTGATGTTAATCCCCTCAGTCAGGCTGGATGAGGAAAAACCTGCCAGAGTGGAAATGAAACATTCATATGTCCCACATTAATATTACTCACACATTAGACACACAGACTGAAGTATCAACATGAATGTAAAAAATAAACAGATTAGTGGGAGTTTAGTATTCTTATTTCATGCATATTTAAAATAACTGTGATCAAAGTATTGATTGGTATTGAATAGGTGCATCTCAGTAAGAGATATCTATTATTATAATCATATAAAGGACAGTTTGGTTTAGTGCAGTCATATTTTCCAGTCGTTTCACTATGAAGGTTCAGGCTTAAAGTTAATGCAGATTCACAATGTTGCTTTTCTACCAACTGGTAATATAAACTGAATTTAACTGCATTATAATCTGTGTTCATGATTGGATTATAATGGATTTATTAGATTAAATGTTTCTGAACATAAATTGAACTTTCTGTGTTATAAAAGACTTTTAAACATGAATATTCACAGGATGCTTTTAACATGCATGTTGGTGGAAAGTTGAGTGGAAGGAAAAAGTGTTAGAGAGAATTTTGTATGAGCATATATTTTTTTCAGTTTTTAAACTGAAATAATGAAGTATTTTTTTTTTGTCACAAATAATTTGATTGATTGTAAAATAAAAACAGATGTAGCAGCAAAGATAGAACAGGCAGCTATTAGTCCTCAGGATCGTTGTCTGGGGTTCATTTCCTCCATACATCCTGTGCTGGTTCTGCATCCTGACCTGGTCCAAATGAATCATTCCAGGTCTTTGCTCGAAGGTTTGATGTGATCATAAACATCTGAAAATAGAAGATTTATGGGCAGTTACAGTCTGAAGTTGCGAAGCATGGTGTGGTCTTTGGGTCATGACCTCTAGGAATCTCAGAGACTTTCTTCCTCCTAACTTTCCAGGCTGCATAGAGAAGTAGCTTTACCAGCTAATCAGTGTCCAGTGGAGGTCATTAGTACAATCTTTTCCAGCTCCAGTAACACAAATGGAGCTTATGTAATGACCCTAATGATTTCTAATCTTCACTTATGAATAAGTAATGGACTTTGGACGAATGGATTCTTTAAAACCAGCCAAAACATTGTAATTACTGTTCAGACAGTCTTTGTTTGTCATCGAAAGACCTCTAAGGGTGA
>NW_026562481.1:802500-825000 GCF_027474105.1 Poeciliopsis prolifica | reverse complement strand
TTCCCTGAGGCCCTGGTATTTCTCCAGTTTCTCGTGCTCCTTTTTCCTGATGTTGCAATCACTTGGTATTGCTACATCTACCACAACGGCTTTCCTCTGATGTTTATCCACTACGACAATGTCTGGTTGGTTCGCCATTACCATTTTGTCTGTCTGGATGTGGAAGTCCCACAGGATCTTAGCTCTGGCGTTCTCCACCACCTTTGGGGGTGTTTCCCACTTTGATCTTGGGGTTTCCAGTCCATATTCTGCACAGATGTTTCTGTACACTATGCCTGCCACTTGGTTATGTCGTTCCATGTACGCTTTCCCTGCAAGTATCTTGCACCCTGCTGTGATGTGCTGGACTGTCTCAGGGGCCTCCTTGCACAACCTACACCTTGGGTCTTGTCTGGTGTGGTAGATCTGGGCCTCTATTGCTCTGGTGTTTAGGGCCTGTTCCTGGGCAGCCAGGATGAGGGCCTCTGTGCTGTCCTTGAGTCCAGCTTTTTCCAGCCATTGGTAGGATTTACTGATATCAGCCACTTGGGTTATTTGCTGGTGGTACATCCCATGTAGGGGTTTGTCCTCCCATGATGGTATCTCTGGCACCTCAACCTCCGTTCCCTGTTGTCTGAGACATTCACTGAGCACATTGTCTGTTGAGGCTTTGTCTCTGATGTATTTATGGATCTTAGTTGTTTCGTCCTGGACAGTGGTTCTCACACTCACTAGTCCTCTGCCTCCTTCCTTGCGGCTCGTGTACAGTCTCAGGGTGCTGGATTTGGGATGGAACCCTCCATGCATTGTTAGTAGCTTTCTGGTCTTAATATCTGTGGCTTTTATCTCCTCCTTTGGCCAGCTAATTATTCCAGCAGGGTATCTGATTACTGGCAAGGCATAGCTGTTTATCGCACGGATTTTGTTCTTGCCATTGAGCTGGCTTCTCAGGACTTGCCTTATTCGTTGGAGGTATTTAGCTGTGGCTCCTTTCCTTGTGACCTCATCGAGGTTGCCATTTGCTTGTGGTATACCTAGGTACTTGTAACTGTCCTCTATGTCTGCTATTGTTCCTTCTGGGAGTGAGACCCCTTCTGTGTGGATGACCTTCCCCCTCTTTGTGACCAGCCGACCACATTTCTCTAGTCCGAATGACATCCCAATGTCAGTGCTGTAGATCCTGGTGGTGTGGATCAGTGAGTCGATGTCTCGCTCGCACTTGGCGTACAGCTTGATGTCATCCATGTAGAGTAGGTGACTGATATTGGCCCCATTTTTGAGTCTGTATCCGTAGCCAGTCTTGTTGATAACTTGGCTGAGGGGGTTCAGGCCTATGCAGAACAGTAGCGGGGACAGAGCATCTCCTTGGTATATGCCACATTTGATGGACACTTGTGCAAGTGGTTTGCAGTTGGCTTCAAGGGTGGTTTTCCACAGCCTCATCGAGTTTGCAATGAAGGCTCTCAGAGTCCTGTTGATGTTATACATCTCTAAGCATTCAATGATCCAAGTATGCGGCATTGAGTCATAGGCTTTCTTGTAATCAATCCAAGCCATGCACAGGTTGGTGTGTCGGGTTTTGCAGTCTCGGGCAACTGTGCGGTCTACGAGGAGTTGGTGTTTGGCTCCTCTGCTATTTACACCGATACCCTTCTGTGCCATGCTCATGTGTTTATCCATGTGTTTGCTTATCTTGGCCGCTATGATGCCTGACATGAGCTTCCAGGTTGTGGAGAGGCAGGTTATTGGTCGGTAGTTGGGTGGGACTGGACCCTTTGATGGATCCTTCTGGATTAGGATTGTCCGCCCTTCAGTTAACCATTCAGGGTGAGTCCCACTTTGTAGCAGCTGGTTCATTTGGGCTGCCAGTCGCTCATGGAGAGCAGTGAGTTTCTTTAGCCAGTAGGCATGGATCATGTCAGGCCCTGGTGCTGTCCAGTTTTTCATACCTGAGACTCTTTCTTGGACATCTGTCACAGTGATGGTTACCGGGCTTGCTCAGGGAGGTTGCTGTGGTCCTCTCGTAGAGAGATCAGCCACTGTGCATTGCTGTTGTGGGACGCCTCCCTTTCCCATATGCCTTTCCAGTATTGTTCCGTCTCCAGCCTTGGTGGGTCTGCTCTGTTGTTATTGTTACCCTGCCATTGAGAGTACACCTTAGCTGGTTGAGTGGAGAAGAGCCGGTTAATCCTTCTGGATTCATTCTCCCTTGTGTATCTCTTTAGGCGGCTGGACAAGGCTTGGAGCCTCTGTTTGGCAGTTTCAAGTGCTTCAGGTATGGGCATCTGCCTGTACTTTCTGGGTACTGGTCTTTTCATTGCACCCTTGTGGAGCTCTGACAGTTGGCTCACTTCCCTCCTTGTTACCTTGATTTTAGCCTCTAACCGTCTTTTCCATGGTGGGTATTGGGTCTCATGGTTGCTCTTATAGCCAAGTATCTCAAGGATCACTGATGCTGAGTTGTAGATCAGCTTATTGGTTTCTGTTATGGTGTTGGTAGGGATCGTTCTCAATGCTGCATTCACATTCTCAATGAGACTTTCAGATGGTACTTCACTCAGCCGTTGTAATTGGCGCCGGGGAGGCCTGGTTGTCATTCGGGTCATGATTCTCTCTCTCAGGTCAGGTTCGCTCATTGGGGCCGTGTATCCCCTCACTGGGTGGGGACTTGTAGTTAAGTCCCCACAGTCCTGACATCCGGGTTCCTCCCTTTTGCCGTAGCATTTGTGTTGTATCTCGTCAATCTCAAGTTGTGATAGCAGTTGCCGTTTGCGGATGTTGGAACACTGAGCTACTAGTTGTTTAGTGCTTAGTGTTGACTGGGGATGTCGAAGTAACCATTCCTTCCCCAGTCTTTGCATGTAACCTCTCTCACTAGGGTTACTTGAGTAGTAGCATTCCAACAGATCCACATTTTCATCTCTCGCCCATTTCCGTCTTGTTCCAGTAGCCCATTTGTCATCAAGGTGCTCTGGTTCCCCAACACCTGACGCAGACCTTGTTTGGCCGGGCAACGTCTGAGCCGGCATGTTATGCAACTTAGTATCTCTCATGGTATGAGGTAGGCAGTAGCTTGAAGGGTCTTGCCTAAGGACCCAGACTGGATTCGAACCCTGCCCTCTCGGGTGATATACTGATGCCTTATGTATTGAGCTATCCAGTCAGCTATATATAGCTGTATATATATATATATCAGCTATATATATATATATATATATATATATATATATATATATATATATATATATATACAGAAAGCTTTTTTAAAACTATACTATTATTAAGTTGGCAGGGGGAAAATAGCAATATAAATTATTTTATTATACTTTTCCATAGTTACCATAGTCACTGATAACTATGGCAACCAGTGACAGTTTAAAAGCCCACTGACACTCTCTGAAACTATGACATCACAATGTGACTCCAAAGGCAGAATTCTGACATCACCAGCGATTATTAAAGTTCCTCACATCGATCTACTGATGTCACAACCTGTTAGCAGCCGTTGGTGATACGTTCGTCTTGAGAGTTCGTTTAGCAGTTCACAGTAAGATCTTCAACTTTGTTTGGTGCTCATTTCTTTAGGAGATTGACATCAAACTTAACTTGAAATTTTACAGAGATTCTAGAAAAGTGATTTCAATTAACAACCCAAATCAACGAAAGGATACAATGCCGTCCAACCAACCGACAGTCGAAGAAGTCGCAACCGACAACATTGTGGACAGGGAATTACAGCCACCCAAACCACCCAAGCGCAAAAAGAAGAAGATGTCATTTGCAGTGTGGTGGGAGCTGCACGCAGCTGAGGAGCTGAAGAAGTCTACCGAGAATATCGAACTGCAGGACTCTTCAATGATGGTAGAAAGTGAATCGAATACCAATGCATTGGAGACAGTGGATGAAAAAGGAGACAAACAGCTTTCTAAGAGTAAGCGCAACAAGAAGACCCCACTGTTGTGGAAATCCTTCCCCGAGGAAGGTGCTTGCATTGATCTTTCATTTTTTACTGAAAAAACTGACATCATTAATGGTCCTCTGGCAGAACAACAAAGTCATCAGGCAGCTTTGCCCAGCAGCGGACCGAAGACCCTTTGGAAAACGCTCCCCGACTCAGAGCCTCATGTGGATGTCAGCTTTTTCCCTGATGTCATTGGACCCCAAAATGTTTCAGTGGTTTCACAAGAACGTGACGAAGGCGCTTCCTTGGAAGAGGATAGTTTTCCTGAAAACACGGCGATTTCTACCACACAGCCGGACGCCGAAGAGCAAAACATCTCCAGCTCAGTAAAGAAAGTCAATCAAAAAAGGGACAAACAGCTTTCTAAGAGTAAGCGCAACAAGAAGACCCCACTGTTGTGGAAATCCTTCCCCGAAAAAGGTGCTTGCATTGATCTTTCGTTTTTTGCTGAAAATGATGAGATCAGTAATGGTCCTCTGGCAGCACAACAATGTCATCAGGCAGCTTTGTCCAGCAGTGGACCGAAGACATTTTGGAAAACGCTCCCCGACTCAGAGCCTCATGTGGATGTCAGCTTTTTCCCTGATATCATTGGAACAAAAAATGTTTCAATGGCTTCACAAGAACGTGACGAAGACGTTTCCTTGAAAGAGGAAAGTTTTCCTGACAGCACGGCAATTTCTACCACACAGCCGGACGCCGAAGAGCAAAACATCTCCAGCTCACTAAAGAAAGACAATCAAAAAAGGGACAAACAGCTTTCTAAGAGTAAGCGCAACAAGAGGACCCCACTGCTGTGGAAATCCTTCCCCGAGGAAGGTGCTTGCATTGATCTTTCGTTTTTTGCTGAAAATGATGAGATCAGTAAAGGTCCTCTGGCAGAACAACAATGTCATCAGGCAGCTTTGCCCAGCAGCGGACCGAAGACATTTTGGAAAACGCTCCCCGACTCAGAGCCTCATGTGGATGTCAGCTTTTTCCCTGATATCATTGGACCCCAAAATGTTTCTATGGTTTCACCCTACACCTCTGAAAAGGCAACAAATCATCCAAAGTGTGAGTGTTTAGCCAAATTGATGGAATTTGAACTGGTCCATATTGCAGTACAGAAGTACCTCATTAAACAACTTGATGAGATGTCTGCAATAAATAAGAAACTAAATGCTGAAATTAAACAACAGAAAGATTTGGTGAGAAAGATACTATCCGTGAGAAGACGAAGAAAGAGTCCAATGGTTTCTGTTGAAACTCAGACAGTGTCAGAAAATCGCCCTCAAACAGTTGATTACCAGTCTGCTGCAATGGAAACAGAGCAAGACGCACAGGAAACCAGCTATCAGTTAAAGCCAGTCCCTCGAACACTGTGTACGCAAGCTGAGATACATGTGTTGGACACCAGATACCATCTGAAACCAGTTCGACAAACACTTTGTACGCAAGCGGAGATACATGTGTTGGACACTACATGCCATCTGAAACCAGTCCGACAAACACTTTGTACGCAACCCAAGATACATGTGTTGGACACTAGATGCCGTCTGATACCAGTCCGACAAACACTTTGTACGCAACCCAAGATACATGTGTTGGACACTAGATGCTGTCTGAAACCAGTCCGACAAACACTTTGTACGCAACCCAAGATACATGTGTTGGACACTAGATGCCGTCTGATACCAGTCCGACAAACACTTTGTACGCAAGCGGAGATACATGTGTTGGACACTAGATGCCGTCTGATACCAGTCCGACAAACACTTTGTACGCAACCCGAGACACATGTGTTGGACATTAGATGCCGTCTGAAACCAGTCCGACAAACAATTTTTAGGCAAACTGAGATACATGTGTTGGACACTAGATACCATCTGAAACCAGTCCGACAAACAATTTTTAGGCAAACTGAGATATTTTTATTTCTAAGCGATCAGCCCTCTGAAACTCAGTGGGCTGATCTGAATGGGTACCATGATGGGCAGAAAAAGCTGTACAAGACATCTTCAAGTCAAAACAGAATAGAATGGACAAAGAAATCTGGCTCTGAATCGGAAACCTTAAATAATGACACGGTTTCTGGAGTAAGCAGTAAACAGGGAGTTTCAGAACCAGAAGCAGAATGGGTTCAGACAGCCTCTGTTATAAACCAGATTCTAACTATAGAAGAAGTGATCATTCAGCAGATCATTTCAGAAGAATTGACTGAATCTAAATGTCAGAAAAACAAGCAGATGACAATGAGAGCTGAAATGGAAGCTGTTGTAATCCCAGTGGAGACGAATAACAAGTTGATTCAAGACACTAAAATACCAAGAACTGGTTTAGACATCGTACCAGAGATCCCCCAGACAACTTCAATGCAAATGGAGACAGAAGGGCGAGAGAGACCAACCTCAAGCAAAAGACAGAAAAGAGAAAAAGAAAATAAATGAAAACAAAAGAGACAGAGAACAGCAGAGAGTCAGAAGGAAAAAACTGTGATCAAGAAAGACCCATGAAAAAATTATCTCTGTGGAAACGATTTAGGAAGGCTTTATCTCCGTCACTTCTGCAGAAATTCACAAACAGAAATAAAGTCCATCCACTGTAGACATGAAATTATGTCTCCAGCACATGAGATTTCAAAGCTGGATTGGATAAAGAGGTTCAGATGATGTTAATTGGACATTTTAATATTAAAAAGCCAGGACTGCACGGGGGGAAATGTCTCCCCGTGTAGGTGTGGGTTCACTCTGGGCGCTCCGGCTTCCCCCACATTCAACATCACTGCTCAAATTCATCTATTTCAACATTTTTATTTCTAACTCGAAACATGAGATAAGACAACCACATTTATTCATTAAAGGCAGATTTGGAAAAAGAAAATGTAAACAACATGGAACAAAAACAGCCTTATACATATATATATGAATATATATATATATATATATATATATATATATATATATATATATATATATATATATATATATACATATATATATATATATGTATATATATATATATATATATATATATATATATATATATATATATATATATATATATATATAAATCCCCTTCTCACCCACCGCGGGTGGTTCTTATCCTCTGAGCTCGGGTCCTCTACCAAAAGCCTGGGAGCTTGAGGGTTCTGCGCAGTATCTTGGCTGTGCCAAGGACTGCACATTTCTGGACTGAGATGTCTGATGTTCCTGGGATCTGTTGTAGCCACTGCTCCAGTTTGGGGGTTACTGCCCCGAGGGCCCCGATGACCACAGGCACCACTGTGGTCTTCACCTTCCAGGCACTCTCCAGTTCTTCCCTGAGGCCCTGGTATTTCTCCAGTTTCTCGTGCTCCTTTTTCCTGATGTTGCAATCACTTGGTATTGCTACATCTACCACAACGGCTTTCCTCTGATGTTTATCCACTACGACAATGTCTGGTTGGTTCGCCATTACCATTTTGTCTGTCTGGATGTGGAAGTCCCACAGGATCTTAGCTCTGGCGTTCTCCACCACCTTTGGGGGTGTTTCCCACTTTGATCTCGGGGTTTCCAGTCCATATTCTGCACAGATGTTTCTGTACACTATGCCTGCCACTTGGTTATGTCGCTCCATGTACGCTTTCCCTGCCAGTATCTTGCACCCTGCTGTGATGTGCTGGACTGTCTCAGTCTCCTTGCACAACCTACACCTTGGGTCTTGTCTGGTGTGGTAGATCTGGGCCTCTATTGCTCTGGTGTTTAGGGCCTGTTCCTGGGCGGCCAGGATGAGGGCCTCTGTGCTGTCCTTGAGTTCAGCTTTTTCCAGCCATTGGTAGGATTTACTGATATCAGCTACTTGGGTTATTTGCTGGTGGTACATCCCATGTAGGGGCTTGTCCTCCCATGATGGTATCTCTGGCACCTCAACCTCCGTTCCCTGTTGTCTGAGACATTCACTGAGCACATTGTCTGTTGAGGCTTTGTCCCTGATGTATTTATGGATCTTAGTTGTTTCGTCCTGGACAGTGGTTCTCACACTCACTAGTCCTCTGCCTCCTTCCTTGCGGCTCGTGTACAGTCTCAGGGTGCTGGATTTGGGATGGAACCCTCCATGCATGGTTAGTAGCTTTCTAGTCTTAATATCTGTGGCTTTTATCTCCTCCTTTGGCCAACTGATTATTCCAGCAGGGTATCTGATTACTGGCAAGGCATAGCTGTTTATCGCACGGATTTTGTTCTTGCCATTGAGCTGGCTTTTCAGGACTTGCCTTATTCGTTGGAGGTATTTAGCTGTGGCTCCTCTCCTTGTGGTCTCATCGAGGTTGCCATTTGCTTGTGGTATACCTAGGTACTTGTAACTGTCCTCTATGTCTGCTATTGTTCCTTGTGGGAGTGAGACTCCTTCTGTGCGGATCACCTTCCCCTTCTTTGTGATCAGCCGACCACACTTCTCTAGTCTGAATGACATCCCAATGTCAGTGCTGTAGATCCTGGTGGTGTGGATCAGTGAGTCGATGTCTCGCTCATTCTTGGCATACAGCTTGATGTCATCCATGTAGAGGAGGTGACTGATGTTGGCCCCATTTTTGAGTCGGTATCCGTAGCCAGTCTTGTTGATAATTTGGCTGAGGGGGTTCAGGCCTATGCAGAACAGTAGCGGGGACAGAGCATCTCCTTGGTATATGCCACATTTGATGGACACTTGTGCAAGTGGTTTGCAGTTGGCTTCAAGCGTGGTTTTCCACAGCTTCATCGAGTTTGCAATGAAGGCTCTCAGAATCCTGTTGATGTTATACATCTCTAGGCATTCAATGATCCAAGTATGCGGCATTGAGTCATAGGCTTTCTTGTAATCGATCCAAGCCATGCACAGGTTGGTGTGTCGGGTTTTGCAGTCTCGGGCAACTGTGCGGTCTACGAGGAGTTGGTGTTTGGCTCCTCTGGTATTTACACCGATACCCTTCTGTGCCGTGCTCATGTGTTTATCCATGTGTTTGCTTATCTTGGCCGCTATGATGCCTGACATGAGCTTCCAGGTTGTGGAGAGGCAGGTTATTGGTCGGTAGTTGGGTGGGACTGGACCCTTTGATGGATCCTTCTGGATTAGGATTGTCCGCCCTTCAGTTAACCATTCAGGGTGAGTCCCACTTTGTAGCAGCTGGTTCATTTGGGCTGCCAGTCACTCATGGAGAGCAGTGAGTTTCTTTAGCCAGTAGGCATGGATCATGTCAGGCCCTGGTGCTGTCCAATTTTTCATGCCTGAGAGTCTTTCTTGAACATCTGTCACAGTGATGGTTACCGGGGCTTGCTCAGGGAGGTTGCTGTGGTCCTCTCGTAGAGAGATCAGCCACTGTGCATTGCTGTTGTGGGACGCCTCCCTTTCCCATATGTTTCCAGTATTTCAGTCTCCAGCCTTGGTGGGTCTGCTCTGTTGTTATTGTTACCCTGCCATTGAGAGTACACCTTAGCTGGTTGAGTGGAGAAGCCGGTTAATCCTTCTGGATTCATTCTCCCTTGTGTATCTCTTTAGGCGGCTGGCCAAGGCTTGGAGCCTCTGTTTGGCAGTTTCAAGTGCTTCAGGTATGGGCAATATATATGTGTGCCGCAGGGGCGGCACATATATATATATATATATATATATATATATATATATATATATATATATATATATATATATGGTGACTGGACTTGATTTGGACGGATCCTCTGACCTTGACAGTGGAGGTCAGAGGTCAACAGCCAACATGAAATCAAAAGAATCATCTGCACAGAGATGCGATCTTAATCTGATAAACAGCTTTGGAACGATGAGACGGAAACTGAGAGCCAGACGACATTGTTAATAATCCAAAGTCACAAAAAGCTTTTCCATTTCATAGGATCATTAAAGTTAAGGTGTGTGTGTGTGTGTGTGTGTGTGTGCGTGCGTGCGTGCGTGCGTGCGTGCGTGCGTGCGTGCGTGTGTGTGTGTTGTGTGTGGGTTGTGTTTGCGTGTGTGCGTGTGTGTGTGTTTGCGTGTGTGTGTGTCTGTGCGTGTGTTTGCGTGGGGTGTGTGTGTGTGTGTGTGTGTCTGTGTGTGTGTGTGTGCGTGCGTGTGTGTGTTTGTGTGTGTGCGTGTGTGTGGGGTGTGTTTGCGTGTGTGCGTGTGTGTGTGTTGGGGTGTTGGTATGATCGGCTGCTTTCGATCTCTCCGAGGTGCCTTTTGACGTGACGTGGCAACTTTTGCGAGTGATCCGCGCGCACGGCGGGTTCAGAGTTTCTGTATGGTTGCAGCTGCTGGAGATCAGACCGTCAGGAACACAAAGCGGGATTTATGGGTCGGAGTGTTTGGGAATGTGCCCACGACGCGCTACATGCGTAATAACGCGCACGATGTCCCCGAAGCTCGCCGAGACGTAACTGTGTTCTGGCAGAAAATAACTCTTTCTTCACCAACGCAGGCACAACTGTGCGCGTCCATGTCACCGCTGGACGGCTCTCCAGTTCGTTCATGGATAAAAAGAACCGCCGGACTCCAGGATGGTTGTTGTGGGAGCGACTAACGGAACTTTCTCCGCTGACAACATGAGGTCCGCGTTCATGATCGAGGACACAGTCGGCGGCGGGGAGCCCGGCGTGTCCACCAACATGATGATCTCTGAAGCTCTGGCGCCTCGGCTGCTGAAAATTGCGCAGGACGCCGCAGAGGCTGCAGCAGCGGCGGCGGCAGCGGCCACTTCTCCAACCTCCTCCAGTCAGCCGCAGGTCATGGAGACGAACGGGACGCGCTGCGGGGAGCAGATCCTGAGCTACGGCCGCGTGGAGAAGGTTCTGATCGGCGGGGTGCTCACCATGCTCACCCTGTCCACCATCTGCGGGAACCTGCTGGTGGTCATCTCGGTGTGCTTCGTGAAGAAGCTGCGCCAACCTTCCAACTACCTGATCGTGTCTCTGGCGCTGGCCGACCTGTCCGTGGCGCTGGCCGTGATGCCGTTCGTCAGCATCACGGACCTCATCGGCGGCCAGTGGATATTCGGACAGTTTTTCTGCAACGTTTTCATCGCAATGGATGTGATGTGCTGCACCGCGTCCATCATGTCTCTGTGCGTAATCAGCATCGACAGGTAAAAAAAAAAAAACTTCTGAAACTAAACCTCAAACCATAAAGTCACATTTTTACAGGAAACAAAGAGTTGCAGGAGAAACTTTCACATCTTTCATCTGCAGATTTCATCAACCTGAGACTGGAGATGATTTGTTTCCGTTAATCCTTCATTTCCAGTCATTGAGTCATGAAATCAGATCTGAATCCAGTTTTAGGATTTCAGTTTGATCTCAGCTCTGAGCTCTGAGTCAGATTCTGCTCTCACCCTGCATGTAGATCAGTGAACACAGGCTTACATTAATCCAATGCATGTTCCTGTAGCCTTTAGGAGTCAGTTGCCCCAGATGGAGGCTGTTCTGTTCTCTGAGGTCCAGCTGTAACCTGGACCTTCAGTCAGACGACTTCCTGCAGCATCCGACTGCTTTTCATTCAGAAAATCTCACAGCTCCCATCTGTGGCTGCATATGGCTCACACAGATTGTGGTTAAGCTCTTTGTTCAAGGGCACCTTGTTGGGGGTGGGGTGAGCATTGCTCTTGAGAGGCAAGCCATTTCTCCAATCAGCTCATTTTTAAGTACAACTGTGAAAATCTTGAGTTTGTTTTGCCTGCAGGTATCTGGGCATCACCAAACCTCTGACCTATCCCGTCCGACAGAACGGCTGCTGCATGGCCAAGATGATCCTGTCAGTGTGGCTCCTCTCCGCCTCCATCACCCTGCCCCGCTCTTCGGCTGGGCGCAGAACGTCAACGACGGCAGAGTCTGCCTCATCAGCCAGGACTTTGGCTACACCGTCTACTCCACGGCCGTGGCCTTCTACATCCCCATGTCGGTCATGTTGATCATGTACTACAGGATCTACAGAGCAGCCAAGCTCAGCGCCGCCAAGCACACAATCACTGGCTTCCCCAGGGACGGGGAGCTCCGCGCAGGGGCGGCACACAGAGGGGGCCGAGGGGTGCACGAGCCCCGGCAGCCATCAGAGTCTGGGGAGACGGGGAGCGTCGAGGCAACGGAGACAGAGCAATGTGAGGAGGAGGACGAGAGCCTGGACTGCGTGGCGGTGGCGCTGAAGCTGCAGCGGGAGGTGGAGGAGGAGTGCAGCAGCCGCGTGTCCCGCCTTCTAAGAGCGGCGAGCACCACCAGCGGAGGAAGAGGAAGAACCAGTCCATCTTCAAGCGGGAGCAGAAGGCGGCAGCTACCCTGGGCATCGTGGTGGGCGCCTTCACCTTCTGCTGGCTGCCGTTCTTCCTGGTGTCCACGGCCCGGCCCTTCGTCTGCGGCGTGGAGTGCAGCTGCGTGCCGCTGTGGCTGGAGAGGACGCTGCTGTGGCTCGGCTACGCCAACTCCCTCATCAACCCCTTCATCTACGCCTTCTTCAACCGCGACCTGCGGACCACCTACAGCAACCTGCTGCGCTGCCGCTACCGGAACATCAACCGGAAGCTGTCGGCAGCCGGCATGCACGAGGCTCTGAAGCTGGTGGAGAAGCCAGACGCAGACGCCTGAAGAGGCAACGCAGCCAATCAGGAGAGCCGTGAAACATCCGGAGGGCGGGACTAACCTCCCTGCTGCAGACTGATCATCTCCTCCTTATGTCTGAAGGTTAAGGCCAGAGGAGACGGGAGGCTGCAGCAGAAGAGCGAAGTGTTTGACTGAAGCATCAGGGACGTCTGGCTCTACGCTGGACAGTCGCTGACCGAGCTGCATGCCGGTTTACACTCCTCTGTCTGGACGGATGGAAATCCACCAGCTCACGTCTCGCTGCCTTTCATCTTCAGTTGGAGCCTCGGAGAACCAAACAGGAGCTGCAGCTGCTTGTTGGTTCTCCACCAGCTGCTCTTCAGCAAACACCTGGACAAACAGAGACAATGTGTAAAAATGTAAACAATGTACAGATTGGAGAGTTTAGCAGCTTTTTGTCACCATGCTTAATGCTTGTTCAGGAATAGTTAGCTGAAAGCTTCTGTGTCTGATCTGTGATGTTTTGGCAGGCAGCTCTCTTCTGAACAGAGCAGACCTTGTTTAGCACGACCCTGCAGCCTGAAACGCGACCCTGCAGCCTGAAACGCGACCCTGCAGCCTGAAACGCGGCCCTGCAGCCTGAAACGCGGCCCTGCAGCCTGAAACGCGGCCCTGCAGCCTGAAACGGGGCCCTGCAGTCTGAAACGCGGCCATGCTCTGAAACGCGGCCCTGCAGTCTGAAACGCGGCCCTGCAGCTGAAACGCGGCCCTGCAGCCTGAAACGCGGCCCTGCAGTCTGAAACGCGGCCCTGCAGTCTGAAACGCGGCCCTGCAGTGAGGACACAAATGATGATTTTAGACTCTGGATTGAATGTGCTTGTGCCTTTTCTTGTTCTGTCCTTCATGTTTTGGTTGCCGGGCACAACAGCCTCAGTTTGAAAGCTGCACTTTGTTCTTCATCAGTGTTTCATTTTCTGAGATCGACACTGGAAGGGAAGAAGAAATGTATTTATAGTCGTGGCCACTGAGCACATTTATCACTATTCTGTGTTCCCTTCAATGTAGAATAGAAGGACTGACAGGAATTCAACCCGGTGTTGTTCGTTCACCATTCAGATTCGAAATGGGTCACCGACATTCATGAGCTGCATCCTTGGAAAGCCGCATTAAGATCGATTACCTCACAGCTTCACCAAGAAGATTGTCTGGATTCAAAGGTTCCTCAAGGTTCTGTCCCCGGATTTGAAGGGTTTAGTTTGTCCTTCGTGGTCCATCCTATCCCAAGATGCACTGCGGCCAGAGAGTTTTATTCTTGTAACAATGGCAGATGAAATGGGAGATAGAGTAGTAGAGCAGAACTGCTTCAAATCTAAAAATCGAAATATTGCTGAACAAAAATCTGAAGTTTTAAGTGGTTTTTTGTCTTTTATCATCTGCGTAGACTAGTTGTAATTTTATACAAAATTACTACAATATTTATTTATAAGTATAATATATTAAAAGGGTGACAACAACTCTTACAAGTTTGTGTTTAGTTGTCAGGGTGGGAATAAACCTGAGGTTTGGACCATCCAGGTTTCCAGTCGTTACAGTGGATGAAGAACCCGGTTAAAGTTGGACTGAATCAGTTACCGTCTTACAAACTCTAAATCAAGTTTTTCCCACAGAAAGTTCAGTGATGAGGCAGAAACGTTTTTGTCTCTACCCTGCATGTTTTTCTGCGCTCACACAGTGTGATATAAGACTGACAGAGTTCTGTCCCTAATGAGCCCGGAGAACAGAGTCCAGACACAAACTGCTCTATTGATCTCTGATGTTTTCTTTCCAAACTGGAAGTGATGATTTAAGCTGCCTGACAGCAGACGGTTCGGTCGCTCTCGCTTCGGGAATCATTCAGATAACTCGCGGTTTCCACACTTTGAGGTGACAAACAGAGTGATGCAGAGGGCATCACCATGGCACCCAGTTACAGATCCGGTTCTGGTCCGACTCAGAGGGTTTGATAAATGGCCGCCCTGTTGACCCGCTCTGATTTAAACGTTTTACATCACAGTTTGAAATGAGTCAGTTCAGGACTAAAAGCCTAAAAGACAAACAGGAAGAGCTTAGCTGGACTTCCTGTACTCGCTAAAATAAGAGTCTTTCTCTGTCACAAGGTCAGATGATAAGCATGAAAGACTAAAGGTAAAATATGTTTGATTTTTGGGCAGCAGCGTCAGAATAATTTTCTCTTTCTGTAGCAGTGGCTGGATTTGTTTGTGGGTGTGCTTTAATTAAAGTGCCAGAAAAATGATTCATAACCTGTGAAATATTCAAGCAGCTCTGAAGTGGAAAAAACAAGATGCAACAACAATGAAATCATATGAATATGAAACAAGAGCTGCATGTTTTATATATCAGACTGAGGTTAAAAGAACTAATATTTCATTTCTTTAAAGACGCTGAAAAACAATCTGCTGAGAAACAAAACAGGGAAACGTCGGTTTTATCAAAATGTAACGTAAAACATCTTTAACTGTTAATTTCATCCAAACTGAAGAGCAAAACTAAAGCAGAACCATAGAAACTCAGTGGATCAGGACACTAACCTCTGTTTAACGACTTTCCTCCCAAAAACCAGAGTTTGGATGTAAAACCGATATAACAACACTCTTCTGTTGGATTATTGAGTTGAAAAACCAAGAATCTGATTCTTTAATTTAATAAAAATACATATATTCACTATATTGAATGTGAAGGAACAGAAGCTGCTGTGTGTTTATGATAATCTGAGTCTAATTTCAAGTCTTTGCTGAGGTTGTGTTTGAAGTGGAGCAGCATAAATTGCATTTATGTTTCATTTATAGAATAGAGTTGTTCTTTTGTGTAAAACAATGAGATGAGGCTTTAGTTTCCCCCCTGCTGTCTGGGCTGCTTACATTCCTCCTCATTACCGACTCATTCTGCAGCAGCAGACGGAGCAATGCAGGCTGGGAAAACCTTTCTGCTGAGGAAGTGGATCGCTCTTACTGACGCCTTTAACTCCTTTAATCATTCATTAAAGCTGCTCTGAGCAGGAAATGAAAATATACAGAATCCATGAAGCTGCCAGGTTTTAATCTGTAAGTGGGACAGAATCAGAGATGATGGAGCAGAAATCTTGGTCTCATTCGGACCTGCAGGTGCTGATGTTTCAGTCTGAGTCGATTTGGAACCAGAGCTGCAGACTCTGCAGTGGTCCTGGTGGGTTTGGGTCAGGAAATGTTCCCAGATCGGTGCAGTCATGCGTCAGAACCTCTGAACTGCCCTCGCTCTGGGCGCAGAGCCACAGTGGCTGCGGTCCATGTTCTGCCACAGCAGATATGGAGACTGGAGTCCAGCAGACACACAGGAACACACACACCCGGCAGGCTGTGCGGCGACGTGGTGGAGACGCCATCAGTTCACAAAACCTGGAGGTAATAAATAAACTACAATGAGATTCAACCAGTGGAAATAGTGAAGTTAAGAGGAACTTTGAGTCGTTGGTTCTTCTGTTTCCCGTCGTCGACCCAAACCGTCTCAGCCTTAAGAACAACGCTGACGTCACTGTTGTAACTTTGTACAGAAGAGAAAAAAGAAATGAGGTTTTTCTGAGTTATTTTTATTCATGTACTTAAATATTTCTATCGTAATGCTAACTTTGTTTTGTTTTTTGACTGATGGATTTATTTAGTTTTAAGGTTTCAAATGTCCACCTGAAAATGTGAACCAATAAAAACAACTAAACGAGATGTTAGCTGATCATTATGTACATTTAAGAATAAAAACATGCACCGCAGTAAAAGTAGAGTAATAAATGTGATGTTAGTAGAAACAACAAGACAAAACAACCATGATAAAGGTCAAGGTCAGCCTTCAGTAATTAGATGTTCCCAGTGAAATGTGTTTGTGCCAATAGGTGCTTCACTTTAATGAATATTTGTTGGATTTCTTGACTTTGTTTTTACCAGTTTGGTTTACATGCAGCTCTCTGCAGTTTTGCATCTGTGCTGTGTTTACATGCTGTTAACCTATTTGTGTTTTATATGAGAAATGATCACATGTCATCATCACCTGCTCTGCAAGAGAAAAAAGATCAGAACATGAACACATTTCCTCCCCTGTGACATCAGCTGCTTCCATGACCCATAAATGAAAGACGTGGAAGTTTAATTGGGTTTATCTGGGTTATTCATGTCTTCATTGTCTTATTGAATCATTTTCTACCAGGATGGAGAGTCTTTCACAGATTTATGAAAACAGTTGTTAATTTTACTGGAGGTTTTCTCAGATCCTAACAGAGTTCAGAATAAGTTTCACTGCATCAGGAACCTCCAGGGTTTTCTGATTGGACCTTTGAGCCTTTTTGGCAGAACTGATTGGATTTACTGGAACTGGTTGGTTTCTGGGGAAGAACTTCAGAAAATGGTCCATAAAGGTTGAGGCTTTGGGACGACCAATGCAGAATATTAATGTTAATGCTTCTTTTATTCATTTCCAAAGCATTTTAAATGTGTTTGGATGATGGTTCTGTTGGTGCTAGTTCCAACTATCAACCGTCCAGCTTTTAATCTAAGATGAAATTTGAGATTTTAGTTGTTCATTATTCATTATTCTTCTTGCTGTCTGACATGCATCTTGGTTCTGTGGTCAAAAAACAAAACGGAAAATGATCTTGAAGTGTTTATGTCTCGTTCATAAAACTTCCCAGTGTGAAGACGTCTAGGATTGGACCGAGACCTAAAACTGTCTCCACTTTAAATGGGAACACTGGTTGGTTCTGATCATCCGGACCAGATTCCTTTAACATTTAACATCTTGGGTTTTCCTAACATTTGGTAAAGAAGCTTCACATTTTAAAACTTCCTGCCGATGTTAAAAGTTTGATTTTGGAATCTGTGACGGTTCTGAAGGATTCCCAACATGCAAAAGTTTCCGTTTGTTCTGCGCTTGGCTCAGTGTTGTCACACGATGGTGAAGGAGGCAGAACTCAACCAGGATCATCAGCTGCCAGTTTTCCACTGATCCAGACCTGCATGACGACTCCGTCCTGGAGAAAGAACGACCTGATAATTAAAAACATTCAGGTCTATAATGAGTCGCAGAAATCTTCTGACTGGAACTGTATCAACACCCAACATTTTATGACAATAAACGATTGTTTTCCAGAATGTTTACAGAGTTTAATTCTTTAAAGAAATGATGACATGTACGTCTGTTAGCCTGTTAGCCTGTTAGCTGAGCTGCTACGTCGTCCTGCTGTCAGATCTAATGAGTCAGTTCAGGGTTCATCATGTCAATGAAAAAACACTTTCAGCCCAAACGGCACCGTGTGAATCAGAGCTGCAGCTTTATGCAGTTTATTAATATAAAAATCTTTCTTTACATGCAGGGTATGAACTTTCTAAATATGTTTCTTGAAGATGACAGTAAGCTTTGCTTGGCCCTCTTTAAATAGAAACGATGCAACCTTCACCTGAACTGAACCAGGCTGTGCCAAAAATAAAAGCCTTTTAGGGAAGCAGCACCATGAACAGACAGCTGACTTTCTGCAGGTCACTTTCTGTTTCCTGCCTTCTCCGCATCATATCACATCACCAAGAATGAAAAGGACCAAGGTCACTACTAAAAACCTTGAATCACAAATATATGACAGAATTAGTTTAATACTTCAAACAGAGAAGGTGCTTTGATTCCTGGTCACACTGACAGAAACGCAGCGCTCCAATCAAACGGCTCTAAATGGGCTTCATGTGGAGGAAGTGAATCGCCTGGAACCACGAAATCGTTTCAAACATCCACATTAATCTCCAGGGAAGCAGCGGACAAGAACATCACAGACGTATCTGTTTGATTTGTTAATTTTCTTTTCACTCTTTGGATTTTTGTCAGATCATCAAACAGCAAACATTAACAACAGCTAATCTGTAACTTTGCAGCTTTTAAACCATCATTTTTCTGAAGGATAAGTTTGATATTCACACCAGGAAATGTTTTGTCCACTTGTTTGGACTTTATTTTGTTGATTTGCTTTCACATTGTGCTTTCTTGCAAGCGAACTATGATATGTATATAAAGCCATGCAGGTGACCATCATGGATCCAACTAGACAAAAATGTAATTATTTTTTGTTTAAATTAGCCATATCATTCAGCTTCTGACCATTTAGTGTTTTTGTAGTTATTTTTGTTAAAACCTAACAGACTTCACAGGCATTTTCACTTCTAAGCAGATTTACACAGAAAACATAAGCTGCTTTCACAGCTACTGCTCTGTTTCACCGTAATGATGAACTGAAATCAAATCCTCTGGTGTCATAACATCATGTTGTTTAAAACAGACTCTGAGTTGATCTCATTTGATTTATTGTCCAATCTGGCACAAGCTGTCGCTGCTCCTGTCACTCACAGACTCATCTGTCACAGACGGCTGAATAACAGAGAACCTGGTGCATGAGACGCTTCAGAGGGAAACAAGTTCATCTGTGCAGTACGGGGTCCTGCGAGGCCAAAAGTCCAAAGCAGTAAATATAAAGATAAAGCCAGACTTCATATGGAATCCGATCATGTCTGAGACAAAAGCATGAAGGGAATGCTGATGGACTCACGACTTAAAGGAAGAAATGAGGTGAGACCCGAAGGAACCAAAATAATCTGCATTGAAAAAGCAGCAGAATAAGTGGAGAAGCTGGCAGCAGAATCATGATGGAGACTGCAGAGAACAGCAAGGAGAGCGAGAAATGAGAAACCTGAATGATTAAAGTTCAGCTATCTGATGAGAAAATGCCGTTGTCACAGTGACAGATCTAATGATGAAAACACAAAGGAGTGGAGGATCTGTCCAGGGTGAACCCCACCTGTCACCTGGCACCTGTCACCTGGCACCTGGAGAGAAACACCTGGCAGGGATCAGAGAATGGAAACAGAAAACCTAACGGCAGACACTGACTCCATTCTGTATCCCATCATATTTCTAATGATGATTTGTCATGTAGAACTTACATTATTACCCGAAATCTGTGGCAAAAACTTAAAACTTTTGATTTTCATTGTAAAAGTCAGACTCTGTTGGCTGCTAAATCTGGAATCGTTTTTCTTTCCCTGCTTGAACACAGCTAACAGGATCATACAGTGAGTCGCATTGCGAGTCGTGTCACGTGTTCGATGCCTGCATGTCCGGCGCTTCTTCAGCCGCGGGTCTTCACTAACAACCTGCCTGCGTGTGGAGAACATGGCTGCTCTGCTGGGCCTTCTGCAGGCCAGGATTCCTGCCCTTTGCTGCTAAATGTCACACACACTGTCCAAACCATGAGTCACGGTTTGCACGAATAAAGGTTCATGCACTCATGTTCCATAATCTGTAGTCATATTAATGCATAAAAGCTGGTATTTACTCTACATCTCTGACTCCAGTCTTAGAATATAAAGGAGAAAATTCCTTCTAAATGAAGTCGATACATGATTGATGAGCTCTGAGAATAAAACCCAGATCAATACTGAATAAAAAATATATTAATGATCCCAGTTTGAAAGACGTTGGTGCAGCCAGAATGAGACTGTTGTAGCCGAACCTTCAGAGGAGAAACATCAGTGATCAGTTATTTTGTGGCTGGTTTGCAGGATTCCAAAGCCTTCAGAGGAATAAACTACATAAATAAAAGTTTCAAATGTAGTTTAGTGCATCAATAAATCAACCCAAAAACTACATGAATAACTTCCTAATTATTAAATCTCTCTGTTATGCTTTAAACCAAATAAATGGATCAATAACATTAAATATAACGACTAAACTACTAACAGATCATGCAACATCAAGTGAAACCATAACGACCGAAGCAGCAGTTAAATCAGACTCATGAACAATGTTTTCCTCCATATTCAAACAGCGCCTCCCTCAGTGAAAGCTGGAGTTTTGAGTTTCCTCTTTAGTGAGGCGGAAATTAGTTGAGTATTTGCTGCAGGATCTGAAACCCACTAAAGTCGGGTAAAAATGTCACTTTGTGACTGATGAGCGCCTCGGTTGTTGTGGAAAACCTTTTACTCTCTGCAGAGTTCAAACAGCAACCCTCTGCATACTGAGAGGTTTGACTCAACACCTGCTGCACAAAAACCCCTCAGCCTGCAGGAAACAGAGGAAAAACTGCAGGTCGGAGGTCACTGACATGCTGCATGCTTCCTCAGGGTTCAGTCCTGACAGGGAAATTATATAATCTTGCACTATTCCCATTGTTTTTAAGTTTCTTTGCAGCATAATAAATGAATTCAAATTGATTCTTTACAGAGAAATTTTGTTGCTCAAAACATTTAGTTGATTGAAGACAAACTGAGAAAACAAACCTTTCAGCTGCGGCGCCAACGATGCTGAAGTTGCTGCGTCCTGGCAGCAGGTGGGTTGCAGAGACAGGTGAAGCATAAACAGCAACACATTCCTGCCTGGGAAGGAATCACATTGTAGGAGGGACCAGGATGGACAGCCGAGTTATTTCCTCTGCAGGACAGAAACTGAGGGGACATGTGGATCCTGATGTGATCCGTGTTAAAGGTTCACATCGTCACTGTGACGATGTGAACCTTTAACCTGCTCCTCCTGGCTCTGCTGCATTAACAGAGGTTGAAATGTTCAGGTCTGTAAATTATCCAGACATGAACATGTCTGACATAAACAACATTGTCAGAAGAATGAAGGAAAAAATTGTCTCATTTCAGAAGAATCGTCTCCAATCAAACTGCAGATGGAAACACAAGAAGCTGAAAGAACAGAAAAGGTTTTGGAGGATTTGAGAGAAACACGTTCAACAGCGAGATTATTCACCTCTAGCATTTCAACTGACTCTGATAAAAGGTAACATCTAAACACAGTTTCCTGAACAGAAGAAAGTGCAAGAGAAAGAAACACAAACATCACTGGCAGTGAATGTCTGTGTTGCTTTGATTGACATCTGCATTGCTGTAGTTTTTTATGATCTAATCTGTGATTCATTCTGATGCAGTTTTAGCGTTCGATCGATGTGTTTGAAAGCTGCACCACCTGCTGCTGGTCCAGCTGCTCCAAATGAGAAGTTAGCTTTGTGTTTTCATGCTTCGTTTCCCTGACAAAGTTCTGCTTTGTGGAAAACAAAAAGTGTGAAGTCTGAAGTCAAAGAGTGGTGGAGCTCCATGCCGATGAGATGGAGATGAGGAGGAGTGAGAAAGAGTGAAGGGGGCGAGACGAAGCAACAGAATGAGTGAGGAAGAAGTGGCAGAACGAGTGGGAGGAAGAGAGAGAGCGGACCAGAGAGATGGAGGATGAGAAGATGAGGATGGAAAGTGAAGAAGGACAGAGAAGAGAAGCTGTGGAGGACGAGGAGAGAGCATCAGTCAAATCCAGATATAATGAATCATTGGTTTTTAGAGCTGCTGCCGCGACGGGACCCCCGCGTCGATACGGTGAGTCACACACCACTATGAGTCAGTGTGGGAGGCGGTGGCGGCGGCGGCGGCGGCGGCGGCGGCAGCATGGTGCTGAGTTCAGCTGGAGCGCCAAACACGAAGGATGTCCTGCAGAGTCTGAGGCAGCGAAGAAAGAAACGATTTACAGCCTGGAGTCAGCTGAGAAAACAGCAAAACTAACACCTGGTGAAGACTCCCTTTAGTTTTTACTAACTAAGTTTGTTTTTGTTTTCTCACTTGTTTTACTCAGGAAGAATGACGAAGCAATTCCTGGTGATCTATTGAAACCCCTTCAGAAAAATGCTAAATGTGACCAAACGAGAAGCTACAGTCTGTATTCAGATTTTATATTTGAATTTCTGAACTCAAACTTTCACCTTTTCAATTTCTGATTTCTTAATTGAAATCAGAGCCTTTTCTGGTCAACCATCATGGATTGATTCATTATTTTTACCAATGGATGAATGAATCATTTTAATGTATTTAATTTGTTCATAAACATCTCTAAAGAATCCAGTCCAGCGTCTCCTCATGAAAATCTTTATTATTTCTGGGGTTTTATGGTTGAAGCGTTTTACTCAACATCTCCTGTGACTCACTGTGGAAGAGAAAAGTGATTTAA